>NC_142857.1:16969696-17272727 GCF_061612785.1 Hesperophylax consimilis
CCTTGACGGCTTTTACATGCGAGGTAAATCATACAGGAGCATTATAACAAGTATATAGCATCATAAAAAGTATAACATAGTAAATAAAATAATAAGCTGAACATGAAAGACATAAGTAGGCACAACACAGGTAGGTATTAGTATACGATAAGTAAATTGTATATTGTATAATTTATAATTTTAGTTTCAAACCTGAAAAAAATCGGCCTTACTTATCTATTTTTAAAACTTAAACTGAGTATTGACCTTTCCTACCCGGAACTGGAGTCGACAACTGTCGAAAAAAGTGAAATTCAAATACATAGATGTATTTAAAAAAGTTGAAAACAAACAGCTTACACATATGTTTTGTAAGTGTCGAAAAATTTTACCGAATACGAAATTTAGAAAACACATACCTTTTATTTAGGGATTCAGAGAATCATCTATCACTTCACTTTTAATCTCGTTTATACAATAAAAAAGTTTATAATAATTTTGCTCAAAATAACATAGTGAACTGACATTTTGGACTCATTGTTTGCATAATATAAATCCAATTTGAAACCAAGCTTGTACAATCTTTATTCAATGTGTAACTAAAACTCCGTTTAACGAGTTGGAAGTGTTTTTTTATTAGTAAGGCTGTAAATGTATCAATATTACTTTTACAATAAATTAGGTAATGTTACATTAACCTGAAATCGCTGGAGATTTTTTGGTCACATTTCGGACAGTTTGAAAACACTTGCGAGCTTACGCTGGCCAAAACGTGACCAATTTAGAAGAGAATTATTTCAAAATTTCCCATGTCTTAACTTGGATATTCACAGAGCTAACAGTTTTACACAACAAATGGTTTCTCCGTTTATCAATAGATGTCTCTCATCTCTATACAATACATTAATACATACAAAAATTTTCAGTTGCGAGATATTTTTGTCATTGTGTTTTTTCGTGTTGTTAAAATTTAATGTTAATATAAAAAAAGAAAGAAGAAGATTGTATTTTTAAACCTTGTTTTTAGTTCAATTGAACTTTAAAACATGTTCACAAAATTTCCCATAATAAGTACCATTCTTGTTAACAATCAGATGAATTTTATGCTTCTCAATTTTAATGATTTTTTTTCTTTATAAACCAATAAACTTACGATAAATTGAGAAATAAAATATAAATTCATTGGCTTTAAACGACAGTCAACAGTATTCGTTTTCTTATCAATATTCGGAGGTATGATTTTTTTAATGAACGCAGGCGAATTCAAAACTAACACACAGAAATCTGTAGCATTCAAGGCATTTTATCATTATTCTCTTGGCATTCTAGTAGGTAATATTTTAATTTTATTTGGTTTCACGCCCAGCCGAGCTTTTACATGCATTTTAAAAGAGAATATATCTAGTAATCTATCGAAAATCATACAAAAAAAATTAAAGCTGGTGAATATAAAATAATATTAGTAAAACATGTAACAGTAACGTAAAATATTATACAAACTAGAATAATACTTACATATAAGACAAATCATTAAAACTGCATTACCAACACTACTCTAATTTGTAGAAATATTGTAATATTATATACAAAACCAAACATACAAAAATCTCCAGCGATCAAGGCATTTTATCATAAATATCTTGACCTTCCAATAGGTAATATGTATTGTAATATTATGTACATAAATAAACAGTAATTAAATGTCATCAGGGCGATCTTTCACCCCTAAGGCTGCAGCCCGGAGCAACTAAACTACTACATATATTACAAATATGTTCAATTTGTGGTTTTTCCTATTGCCTACCCTGATTAAAAAATTCTGTGTACGCCACTGCACATCACATTAGTCAATTAAACAAATTAATTCCAAGCAAGACAGAAAATGTATGCAGAATTATAAATGAGTGGCTTAGTATGTATATTAAAGTAGGTTTATTTTCTTTTTTGCAGACTCTAAGATACTTGAACATTAGATGGTTGGACAGTGTTCGTCATATAATACGGATGTCATTTCAAGACATCAAAAAGGGGTTCGAAAATTACTACATATATATTATGTTAACTTGAATCACCCCTGCAAAACTGTTGTAGGTTATTAAGTACTTTGGTGTTTTCAGATGGTATAATATTCACGAAAAGAACTGGGAAATATATGATGTGAGCAAACTATACAGATTCATGCAACTTGTGAGATTTAGAATGCAAGTAAGTGAAAAATACAATTCAATTATTATTATTACTATTATTCAAGACATATTCTGAATAAAGATTTACTAAGGACGGGTTGTTTCGGAGAATTTGAAAAATTCATCAAATTTCAACGTTCATTTTCAAGTTCTGTGAAAGATTTTTTCAAGTTCTGTTTTTATTTCAGTTTTTTCAAGCAACTAGCCTACAATGATATAATAACAGAACTTGAATAAGTCTTTCACAGAACCCGAAAATGAACGTTGAAATTTGATGAATTGTTCAAATTTCAACGTTAATTTGCGAGTTCTGTGAAAGATATTTTCTAGGTCTGTTATTATTTCAGTTCTGTCAAGCAACTAGCCTATAATAATATAATATCAGAACTTGAATAGGACTTTCACAGAACTCGCAAATTAACGTTGAAATTTGATGAATTGTTCGAATTCTCCAAAACAACCGGTCCTTAGAATGACGTACTTTGTCTTCTGCCAATCAATAATACAATATGGCATTATAAAATTTGGTGGATCTGATAAAAAAACACACAAAACTGCTTTACGTAGCACAAAAATTAATACTAAAAACAATTCTTCTTCAACCATATACACATACATCGGAACTTCTGTTTAATGAATTTAAAGTCAGAAAACTAAATGCGTTGTACTTCTACCATGCAACATTGCAAATTTACAAAGAGAATATTCTAAATAAAACTGCACCGTTTAAAAATAATAGAAATCTTAGACAAACGTCGATTCTCCCATCCCCAAAATATAAAAAAAACAACAGGGCAATTCAATTATTAATATATTGGAGTATTTTTTTTTTTTAAATTCATTACCAGGCAGTTTCAGAAATATAAATAACAATTTCAAAGTATTTAAATTTCACCTTAACCTTTACCTTACTGTGCTAAAAAAATCCTCGCGTTCCGGTGCTGTGTAGTCAATGGTGACCGGATAAATTATCACAATGATAATACATCACATCTTTAAAAAGTTATATAAAGTCATGGAAAGTGATGAAACAAAAACTTTATTAACTGGGTTAAGTAGGTTAGGTTATGTTAGGTTAAAAAAAAATAATTTTGCATCGTTTCTAATGACTATATCACTTTTTAAAAGTGTGATGAAATGTCAATGTGTTGAGTTATCATGGAACCGTAGTCAATACATATCTCAAAATAAGCGATTTAATATCAGAAAAATATGAACATTCATAGCTAATCGCATATGTTTATTATATATTATATCAAAAGTGATAACAATTGTAATTTAATTGCTGAAAAAATGAAAAAACCATCAGCAGATACTAAAAAAACATGCGAGGAGTCTACATCTAACGATGGTCCGCGACCGAATGGCTGGCGCATAAATAAACCACTCGGCTGGCGGCTGGCACACACACATGCGGTCGTAGGTATCGATGGTCTAAATCAAAATACAACTGCGGACGTGTGGATTTCTCATGTTCCCGCATAGCGAACTAAAGCGGAACATCAATAGCGTGTCATGTCCTCGCACACTCTTCACGTAGCATTGTCACATAGTTGATTGTATTGGTGTATTTGTTCCTGTTTTTTAATTGAATTTGAAAACTGTAAAATATTTTATTTTAATTCAATGCATAAATGTATTAACGGAGGAATACCTTAAGAGTTATTAAAGTTATTAGAAGCAATGTGTAGTAAATACACACCACAGATAAGGAAAGGTTAAGAACACGTAAAAAATTAAAAGTGAATATACATATAAACCATAGTTTGAAACAATTTAAAACTTTTTCCACTTATTTTATTTTTTTGACTATCACTGGATTTAGCTTACTAAAGAAATTTAAAATATTATGCATATAAATAAACAATTTACAATAATATAAAAAACACACCCTCCATGCACAAGCTCAACTATAATATTTAACTATAATATATCAACTATAATACTTATAAATACATTATATTATATGTAATTATTATTAGATTGTAACTTTTTTTTGGTAAACAATGTAACATTCCTTTTATTGAATAAACACATAAAAAAAAAATTATTTACCTTTTTAAACACCGCAGGTTCCAATTTATACAGGGAGTAACTGCACATACCCGAAGGATTTTAACCAGCGATCCTGAGCATATTTGGAGTAAAAAATGTAGATATTTTGCTGTCCGATGATATTTTTTTATCACATGTCACCACTTATTACACTGCTACATGTCGCGAAGGGATCACGTGATACGCGCTCTGCCTCGTCTGTTACCATGCTCCTGGAAAGAGAGTGCATATCATGTGACTCGCTAAAATCAGTTGATTTCCCCATCTTCCCACAAAGTTTCCGGTTGTGGGTAGGTATGTAGTTGGGTGATCTCAGATTGTCGCGCAGGTGTCAAAACTTTAGCCCTGTGCCAGAGCAGGAACAAAGTTCATCAATTAAAGTGGCCCCACAATAACTCCACAATAATACCTCCAAAATCACTGCCATCCCGCCGCTTGAAGTTGTTAACTCTCTCGGCACACAAACTGTCACGCACCATTTCGGTAGGGAACCAGAAAAAAATACAAGAAACACCTGGCGATACATAATACATATTACCTCACAGATCTAAAATACCAAAACTCTTCTAGTGGAGCCACTTAAAGCATGAACGTGAATGAAGCAGGGAGCATTTGCTAAAACCGAGTTGTTCGGCGGTTCGTTCTCTCTGCCACCCACCCCACACCCTGCGGGAAACGGCACAACGGTTAATTAGTTAGTTAGTTTGACTCAAAATGACTAACTATTTGAGGTTATGATTTCATAATTCCAGTACTCCCTGCGCTACCTCCTGGAGTCCTCCATGGCCATGTACGTACAGATGTGCGAGACCCCTTGCCTGGTGACCTACGGCTGTGGAGAGGACTACGAGTGGGACCCTGAGGACCTCATCACCTCCCCCTTCGTGTCCGTATCGGCGCTATTCCACGTCACATTGCTCATGGGCACCGAGGGACCCAAGTACTCAACTCCACCAGAAAAGTTCAACGTCAGTTCATTTCCTACTCAGACTATTCACTTAGAATATAAACTAAACTCTTAAGTGTTGAATGAACACTTAAGCGTTCAAAGTCAACAACCCCAGTGTTGAATAAACTAAGGCATTCAAAGTAAACCTTTAAGTGTTGAATAACTTCGTAAGTGTTAAGGAAACCAAATTTTTTTACTTTTTATTTAATTTTTGCAACACTACATAACAGACCCAATTCTTTGGAGACAGTGAGCAAAACGACTGTACCGTAGGAAGTGACTATTCCAATCTGGTCACTAAACATAGCCGTTTCAAGAACTTTTTGATTCTGAATGGTGGTACTTCACTATGGTGATAATGAGAGGGTCACCAACTCTGGAACGAGGTGCAAATACTATAATAATAATTATATGTGTGAAGTGAGCCCACGTCGAGCTTGGTTCCCGCAAACTGTGGGACCTGAGCCAAAGAGCTTGGCATTCTACCATGAAGCTTGTTATATATGATAAACATGTTAATAAAACTGATAATTTAAATTCAAACATTCGAGTATGTTGCTAGACTAAAAGCCCAGCTACACTACTCGCGAAGTTGATCGAAATTGACCTAATACGATAGTGTGGGCACGAACTTCGCTTCGCTTCGGGCATCTTCGCTTCGCTTGGCCCGACTTCCGATTGTTGTCGGTAAATGCGCCCGAGTCAAAGGACTCGAAGTTCGAACACGAAGTGTCTGCCCACACTACTCGGTTCACTTCAGTTCGCTTCGAGACGTCGTGTTTGGTGGTTGTGCGTGCGCAGAGTCATAGTGACTATACGTAATAAAATATGGCTTCTACACTGTGGTCACAGGACCTAATTTTTTTGTTTCTAGAAACACTCCAATCCGAGGCGGTTATTTGGGACCCAATTGAAAGGGACTATAAAGATAACTAACTAACCATCACGCCGTTTCCCCGCAGGGGTAGGCAGAGAGGACGGACCGCCAAACAACTCGGTCTTGGCACACACTCCTTGCCTCATTCACATTCATACATCGTCTCATACATACTCTTCTATTATTCTGACTCTTGACATGGCCCGACTCGAGTATCTGATTCACTTGATCGTGCCATGTCTTCCTCGGGCGTCCCCGACTTCTGCTACCATTCACATTTGCATCATATATCCTCCTTTTTTTATATTTTTTTTATAGTGAATACCTCACAAGAGTCCCAACTGCTCCCGTCTGGAGCCAGTGAGACTATGGCATCCCCAATTGGGGGATGTTGTGAGGCTGAAGGTAAGTGGGGAAGGGAAAGAGGAAGGTGGGGAAGTACCTGGCTATTCAGATCTAGTCACTAAACACGGCTAAAGCCATTTGGAGCAACGTTTCAATTCTGAATGGTGGTCTTACACCAGGGCGATACTGGTAGTATCTTCCACTCTGGAACGTGCCGCAAATATACTATATATTATTTTAATTAATTAATTGTGAAATAACACAAATTAATCAAATAAAATTTATTTGCGCACGCCGGGTTCGAACCCGCGACCTTCGGAATGGCAGTCCAATGCGTTACCACTGGACTATGCCGGCCGTCACACTCCTATCTTCGCTCATTCGCTCTACATGCCCAAACCATCTAAGCGTCCCTTACTTAATCTTACTCATTACGCTTACATCAGCCTTGCACTCTTTGCGGATCTCCACATTCCTCACACGATCAAACATGGTTTTACCACACATACGCCCTTGAGGTGATTTTTCACAAAAACGGCGCTTTACAAATTATCCAATTATTATTATTATTATTATTATACGCCTCAGGGATCTCATTTCAACAGCATTTAATCTACTTTCATCCTTTATTTGCCACTTGAACGTCCATGTTGCCTAGTGCACGGACTCCGAGAGACTGAGCTACTCGCGAAGTTGCACGAGTGTGTGGGCACGCACTTCGGACTTCGGCTAACTTCGTCGAGGACTTCGTCGAAGCGCCGAAGCGAGTAGTGTAGCGGCCGCTTAAGGATGGGTTGCTTAAAAAAATTTTAACACTTCATCAAATTTCAAAGTTGATTTTTAAGTTCTGCAAAGGTTCTATTCATATTCTGTTATTATATCATAATTAGCCAGTTGTTTAACAAAACTGAAATAATAACAGAACTTGAATAGAACCCTCACAGAACTTGAATGATGAATTGTTCAAATTTTCTTTAATTTTCAAGTTCTGTAAGGTTCCATTCAAGTTCTAATATTATATCATTATTGGCCAGTTGTTTGACATAACTGAAATGATAATAGAACTTGAATAGAATTTTCACAGAACCTGAAAATTACCTTTGAAATTTGATGAATTATTCAAATTCTGTGAAACAACCCATCCTCTTCTTATTTTATGTTATTTATACTTATTTTACAGAAAGTTATATTTTGTTTGTATTTTACCGAAAAGTGTATTTAAATTGTATTTTACAGAAAGTTATACAGAAACTGTTCAGAGAAATTCTCTATAAGTGCCACTTCATTTATCAAATCCATCCCAAAATTTTGACCAATTTGAGGTTTGAAAAAGAGCTATATCTCACAGCTATAGGACTTCTTGAGAGCAATGTGGTTGAATATGTGTAAGTTAAATGTACTAGTTGTTCTTTTATGATATCAACAATAGCAGAAGCATTATGGAAATCAAATTAATGGTTGGTTTTGCAGTAGATAGTAATGGTTGATTACCTTTTGCAGTAATAGATTGGAGCACGCTTACGACAAAGCGATAATTCCCTTCAAAGCTTATCTACGGCAGTTTGAAATGTATAAAGAATTTTGTGATCTGGACCTGGAAGTCTATGTAGAGTGAGTACAAATTATACCATCATAAATCATCATCATCGCAGCGCTACATCCCGCTGGCTGGATATCCTCGCCATTAGTCCTCAGCCCTTCCCGTCCTCATCTAATACTTCTCAACCCACGTCTTCCTCAGTCTGCCTATGGGTTGTTGAAGGCAATGCATACCAATAAATTTGAACAAATTGTTTCTTTGGCAGAGAATTCCACGAAGAGAAGCACTCCATAATCGAGATTAAGGATGAGATTCAGGTGCATTTCAATGAGAGGGAGAAACTAATGATTCTACTTCCACAAACTATATATATCGGTCCCTTCATCATTAACGTGGACACTTTTAAGGTAAGGAGTGTATGGTTATTAACTAATATCCATTTCGACTGCCGTAAGTCAATCTGCAATGCTTTAATAAAGACGTATCTATATGTACGTCTGGTACATCACTTAGCTTACGTTGGGTTGTGTCAAACTTCGTCACAATAAATTCATCGCATCACAATAGCATAATTTTAACGTGTTCCCTATTAAATGCTGATTCTCAACCCATTTCTGTTTATCAAATTGTAAGCCGCCATCAAGCATAGCAGAATAACTGTAATGCATAACGGTTGATCACAGTTTCGATACAAGCTGAATCAGTCGGAAAATCAGCATTTGACGAGGACTATTGAAATGCTAAAAATTCCATACTAGATGTTACTTACCGCTTTTTTTTGCATTGTGAGTATGTCCCCAATCTCAGTCAAGGAAAGATTGGATATAATAGGCGTTAGTTTTTTTTTTTCTATGCGAATCTGCATAAAAATCCCAACAGCTCCCATACCAACCAGAGGTAGTGGAATATCTGGTAACTCTGAAGGGAGTAGGTAGGTATCGTATTATAATAGGCCACTTGCATTACATTTAAAAAATTCCATTTTAAGACATTTCGTGTTTTCTTTTTTAATCATGTTTTTGAAAATTGGTGATTTTTTCAAAATTTCAATCTGCAAAATTGCGGGGAATTTTCAAGAATTTGAACTAACTGGGTATTTTGTGGGGAGAACCTTGATATGGAGAAAATGCGGGAAATCTTAATTCCGATTAAAAGAGCATTTCTATATATATATATATACAGGGTGGGGCAAAAGTAATCACCCTATTGGAAAACGCTATAACTTTTGCAAATGGCGCCAAATGTCAATTCGGTTTTGACATTTGTGAAGTAAACAAACGCAGAATACAAATCGACAAGACATGAATCGGTTTACTCCGCAAGAACGCGGAATAATCGTTTGTACCAAAGTTTATCATAAAAAAAAAAAATACAGCAAAAGAACACCGGGTGATTACTTTTGCCCCCCTGTATATTGAAAAATAATATTTACAATTACAAGGAAAATAAACTATAATTTAGTTTTCTTTTGCAGCAAATTTTCGAACATATTTCTATTTTTTAAGTCTGAACAAAGAGAAAATCCAAAAAGAGTGAATAACAAAAAATAAATTGCTGATTTCCATTCAATTTTCATTTAATTTTGAGGTAAAGGAACTTGTGGGAAAAATGTTTGGAATTTGAACATGGTTGTGGGTATTTTAGATATGTAAACATTTCTGTCAAAATTCTAATTATTATATAGACGCTGCATTTTATTGTTTCAAAATGGATAACTACAACTACCGTAGGATTTTAGATCATGAAAATAATTATAGATATTGTGTAATACAAAAGATTGCTAATTTCGTAAAACGATGTATACAAGTGAACTAATGTTAAATGACAAATTGCAGACTTAACGTTTTTATGTGTTGACGTCACAAGCCAAAAAAACGTTTTTTTTTTTTTTTTTTACTACTAAAATAATTATTAATTTTAATTTTTTTAGTAAATTTTCGTAATCTTAATAGAAATATCTCGCACAATTTTTTCCAAGTCATTATAAAATGCATGCAAGTGGCCTATTGATTAATTTTCCCCCAGTATGACATGATAAGGAAGAGGAGCGACGCCATTAAGGGGTTGATTGAGATGCTGATGTCTGATGAGAAGATGATTGTGGAGGACGTGATTAACACATACAAGGCGGTGCAGCGCCACCTGGGAGAGATCCCCAACTCCATCGAGCACATCTTCGAGATCAAGGAATGGATGGACACCATACCCCTGACCATCATGCAGTCGGAGGAACTGGTCAGGAATGTCAAGAATGTGAGTCACTTCTTTCTCATTTTATGTACTTTTAATAATGAAATGTGTTGTTTTAGAGAATTTGAACAATTCTTCAAATTTCAAAGTTAATTTTTCAGTTCTGTGGAAGAGTTTTTCAAGTTCTGTTATTATTTCAGTTCTGTCAAGCAACTAGCCTATAGAGATATTAAAACAGAACTTGAACTTAATTCTGTGGAATTAATAATAATTAACTAACTAACCATCGCGCCTTTTCACCGTTTCAATTTGTTTATTCCTTTAAAAACATTACAAAATAAAATTTTTATTTGTTTTTAAGTACATTTTAAAAATGGTATTACATTATAAATAAGCGGTTTATCAACTATACCAGCATCAATAGAGCTTGCCTTTTAAAGGCAGCTTCACCTTCAGCTAAATATGTCGATATCCGAATTGATTCTGTTCTACAGCAAGACTGCTCTCCCCACCGGCATGACCATTGGCAAGTTAGTCCTGCAGGCCGGGAGATGGCACAGTCTATGCTGTCGGTGACGGAGATAACCATCAGGAACATAGAGACTAATACTCTCCATGATAATCGGATTTTCAAACCATCCACAAATCAGTTTGAAGAAGTGTGATACAATGTGCACATCCCTTCTGACCCGTAGATGGTTCATACCGAGCATGCCCAAGAGAAAGTCAGTAGATAGAGCCACGGGTAGTAGCCATACTCCCTCAGGTAGAGGAATCTCAGAAATTTCTTCTGCACTCTCTCCAACATGAGGGAATACTTCACCTGATGTGGGCTCCAAACCACCGACCCACTCTCAAGCCTACTCCTAACCAACGCAAGGTATAGCACTGTGAGAACCCGGGTGTCTCTAAAATTCCTCGCAGTGCGTAGGACGAAGCCCAGTATTTTCAATGAAGCACTACACGTCGTAAACATTTAGAAAATATTCATACATACTCTTCTATTATTCTGACTCTTGATACGGCCCGACTCAAGTATCTGATTCACTTGAACGTGCCATGTCTTCCTCTTGCGTCTCCGAAATAATAATAATATGTGATAACATTCTCCAGGACTATGCAGTTTTGGATTACTTCTACTATCCGCTGGAGATGGATGATTTTAAATTGTTTTGGGAAGCAATCGGTTGGCCTCAACGGATAGCTCAATTGGTGAAGTATTTTATTTGCTAATATGTATAATAACCGAGAAATATAAACTTTCAATTTCACATTTAATCATTGAAGAAGAAGATAGCTGGTACAGAACAAGACACAGATAATAAAAAGGTAACGGTCGCAACTGGGAATATCGAACCAAGGATCTCTTTCTTATCAGGACAATGCCTTTGACCGCTCGGTCATTGAGATTTGATCAGATTTTGTTCAAACTTGTTTTGTATCATGTTTTATTTACATTTATTAATATTATCTCATTCTTCAATGATAAAATATATCATTGATGGGTATAACTTTAAAAGTTATTTCATTTTATTAAATTTCAATGTAATGTTTAACTTTTCTTCGAAGAAGGTCGTGAAATTATATATTAAATGACAAACACATATTGTAATCCATCACTTTTAATGAATCAATATGTGACAGACGAACAGGTGTCGCCTATCTCAAGATTCCTTAGTTCCAAGGGTTATCATCATATACATCAACTAATTATAATTAAATACAGACAGAAATACAAAAAAAATACAATGACAGAAAGAGATGCAAATAATATAGAAGGATAATAAATAAGTAAACAATAAGCTATCTCCCTCTTTTCTATTTGTATCTCTTTCTGTCATTGTATTATCTTCACATGCGGGTCTGTATATAATTATAATTAGCTGATATATGACATATAGCCCTGATGAAGCTTGTGCTAAGCAAAACCTGGTTGGTGTCATGTATTGATTCATTAAAAGTGGTATATTATAAAGTGTGTTTTTCAATGAATATGTAATGTTTAACATTTAAATATTATTAATCATCAAAATATAAGGGTTAACGGAGTACTTAACATAATTCATAATTTGCTCTTTCACAGATGGCGCTAATTTAATTATTTTATGAAATAATACTTTTGCAAGTTATTCTTTAAAATATTAAGGTGAAACAGATGTGACAATTCCCATACAATCTATTTTTCAGCCACATTTGAAAACTACAGATAATATTTTATTTATTTTAGTACCGAAAAATAAAACTCGTAATGAGTTTATCGCGAACGAAAATTTCACTGTTCTATCACTTATAATAACCAAGTAATTAAATTAACAAAAGTAATTATTTTATGCGGGCACCGCCAACCGAAATGCTCGAATCCGTGTTAGAAGGAGACAAACATATGTGCGAGCCATATGTTTCACGTGCACGCTATTAGCCCATTCCTACGGTGTTAAAGTGGTCAGTAAATTTGTAGTAAAAATGTCAATTTGCGCGGCTTGATTTGTTATTCTGATAGAATGTTCGTTTTGCTTTTTTACGAATGTTCCAGTATTACTCGTCGCAAGGAACATTTGCGGTTTTGGCACGCAGTAAAAAAGGCAAAATTAACTGTATAATAATTATAGTGAGAGCGGTTGTAATTATTTAGAACTTTCTTAAATCTGTAACTATCACTAGCTAGACGCCCGCCAATTCACATTCTCTCATTCATTCATTCTACAGTCATTGTCTGCCGCGGTTTGAAGTGACTTTTTTCGATTTTGTACAGCATTCCATAAAAATGAGGCGTGCCCTTTATAAGAATCATCAGTATTCCGGGAAAAGAGTGAATCCAAGACTAAGTGCGAACGGGATGAAACGTCAGCACGGCGAATCGGAATACAGGTAAGTATTATGAAATTATTTCAAAATATTTTATTATTTTTTAAATATTTTCTCGGTACCTACCTAACTAACTAACCATCACGCTTGTTATTTTATGACCCATGTCGCTCGTTTGGTATAGGGTGATTCATATTTAATGTTGCTCAAAAATTATACTCCTTTAATGCCTTTATATTATATCTTTTAGTTCCCACAAACACTGGCGCGGAAATAAAGAAAACAAGTGTTCGAATGACGAGACCCCTAAAATTAATTTTTGTGGAGAAATCCCATCCTCGAACATTACGTCTGGGGAACGTGGAGTGAAAACGTATAAAAGCTGTTCAAAACTGTTGCGTGTTGAAGCTACATTTCCATCTACGAGTATATCCGACCAGCCAAATACCACAATCGAAACAGCGGCCACGATAGATGTAAACTGGCCTGCTCTGGACCCCGATTTAGAAAACCATAATCTTATTAAAGAGGTGATGGCGTACAGTGATGATAATGAACATTCAATAAAAGGCAATAGAATTGTGGACATTCAGCACGTCCTGAAGTGGGCGTTCGCTATGTCACAGCATTACTTGAAATGCACGTTCTCCAAAATTGAATTGGTGAAAGAATTGCGTACTGGGTTTCATTCTATTTTTTTTTTTCAATGTAATATGTGTGACACCACATGGAAGCAAACCTCAGAACCCGAACCGGAAAAACTTATCAATAAGTCTTTTGTGTGGGGTACGCTTACAAGTGGCAGCTATTACACCCAAGCTGCTCAAATTCTTAGTGCCATGGATGTCCCAGTAATGTCCGGGTACACATTTAGTAAAATAGAGAGAAATTTGGGCAAATTATGGGAGGGGCATCTCGCAGAACAAATGCGTGAAGCTGGCAAAATGGAGAAGGAAATTGCTATTAAAAAAGGAAATTTCAATGCAGACGGGATACCATCCATCACAGTGTACGTTGATGGAGGCTGGTCCAAAAGGTCGTATGGCCATAACTATAATGCTGCATCCGGAATGGTGAGCATTTCATTTTTCTGTAATTTCGATACATAATATTACCTATCAACCTATCACTACTTATTTACTTGCGTGAAATGATTGCTTTTAACTTTTTACAGGCGTGTATCATCGGGAAGGAGACAAAAAAGTGCCTTTACTTAGGTATAAGAAATAAATACTGTTCCATGTGTCATTACTATGACAAAAAAAATATCACTCCAAAAGAGCACGACTGTTACCGTAACTACTCGGGGGCTTCTACCGCAATGGAAACCGACATAGTTGTCGAAGGCTTCCGGCGCAGTCAAGAATTGCATGGTGTGCAATATTTGTCATATATTGGGGATGGTGATTCCTCTGTATATGCAAATCTGCGTAAAAATGTATCTTACGGCGATAAAATAAAAAAAATTGAATGTAAAAATCATGTGGTGAAGAACTATACAAAGGCTCTGTACAAGGTAACTAAAAACCACAAAGATAATTTCGAGACCCATTTCTATTACGATATAATAATTTGAATAATAATGTGTTTTTCTTTTTAGATTCTAGCTAATACTAAACTTCCATTAACGGGAAGGAAATTATTGAAACCTCGGCTTTGTAAGTTAAGTATGTTAGCAAGAAAGATCATAATAAAGAATCACCAAAACCCGCAAATGATGCGAAAAGATCTCAGAAATGGTGTTGTTCACATCTTTGGCGAACATAGTGACTGTGCTTCTTATTACTGTAGGTGGCAAAAGGCAAAGGAAGAGGGCAATACTGCAAGTATCATGGAAGACACAAATCTTTTGCCGGTGATAAAAAAAGAGGCCGTAGTCTGGAGTCAAATTTGCGCAGCCAATGAGGCCATAATAATGAAATCGGATAGGCTATCGACCGAAACAACTAACGTTGCCGAAAATTTGATGAGTCTGCTGGCGAAATTCAATTGTGGGAAGAGAATTTGTTTGACGAAAAGCGGATCTTTCCAACGCAGAGCTCAACTTGCAGGTATTTATGCACTTGTATCTTTATAAATGAAAATCCATTGCAAACATGTTATTACTAAATAGTTCACTTTATTATTACAGGCCTTGCACAATCCTGCGGAAGCAAGTGGCAAACACAGGCTTGGAAAAAAGCCACCTTACGTAGCCCTGGTTTAAATTTTAAAAAACATCTGCAGCGGTTAGAAAAATCTCAAATTCGGCAGAAAGGCTATGTTCGTCGAAGGTTATTTAAAAAACCTGTTGCAAATGCTGACAAGGATTACGGTCCAAAAGCGACAAACCCTCCTCCTCAAATGAACGAGGCAGAATTAAAAGAAGAGTGCGAAGCAAAGTTGAATACATTCCGGGTAATTATTACTATTATTTATATATTTTATTTCCGGGTATTTAGCACTAGTAAATCATTAAATTTGGTCAAAACTAGGTCTGGAAGTATTTTATCATTATAATAAACATACGTTTTATCCCATTATTATATTTTCAAAAAAAGCACACGTAAAAATGATGGTCCGAGATAAGGGGTTTGTTGCTCAAATTATAAATTTACTTTTATATATATATATATAATTTTTTTTCAGCTAAGTGCAGAAGAAATACTTTCTGTCGAATCAAATACAAGAGAGCAATTCGACAGTGAACTTTACAAAACACTGCGGTCGAATCGTCTTACAGCTTCACTATTTGGAATGGTAGCTAACTTAGGGTCATTTGATCATTATTTTCAAGTATATATAATATAATCTACGTATTATATAAGTAATATTTCACTGGTGAATTTCTAATTCTTACAGATATGTAAAAGAAAACCAACAACACCATGCCACAATCACGTTAAAACCATTTTGTACGGTCGTGATTTTGCGACAAAAGATTCCATTGAAGGGAAAAAGCAAGAGCCGGTGATTAGAAATTTATTTGAAAAAAAAATCGGCAAGGAAGTTAGGAAATCGGGCCTTTTCATTGACCAGGAATACGGCTTTTTAGCAGCAAGTCCTGATGGTATTATTATATTTTATATAAAAATATGGTATTATTATTAAAAAAAATAATCATATTATTATTTTAACATTTTTATTTTATTTTATCTTATATGTACCATGATCATGGAAGGGGCGTATTGTTGTATTATTTTATGTGTTATTTTATCATTATTATTTCAGGCGTAGTGCAGGGAGAATCTTCACTGGTAGAAATAAAATGTTTTCCATCATTAAAGAGATGGGCGGAAAAATGTAAAATATCCTCTAATATCATGCAGCACGCCATCAGAGAGAAGAAGGATTTTCCAATAAAGTTGGATGAAATGGGTACTCTTCGACTTAATAAAAAACACCATCACTATTATCAGGTGCGTACTGTGCAGTCTGCAATATAAATGACTAAATCAGTAATACGATTAACTTCTTTATTATTTTCTGTTACAATGACATATTCAACCAACAGGTTCAAGGACAATTACGCGTAACACGTTTTCATAAGTGCTACTATGTGGCGCAATCTGAAGCCTCAGAGGACATCTGTGTGGTAGAAGTAGAAGCAGACGAGCCTTTCATCGATGTCATGATGCAGAAACTAATCTCCTTCTACCGAAGTTGCGTCCTGCCGGAATTGGTGTTAGGCAGATATACCGCAGGATACATTTGCCTAGATCCACCACAAATCTTAAATGCCATTAACGAGAAGAAGACAAAAGGAAACAAATAGCGCACCATTTCGATCTGTCATTTACGCAGTTACCGTCCACTAATCACTAATTTGATCACATTAACTTGAGTTTTGAATATTTGGACAAGTAAATACATTAAAAGCATTGATATTTCAATCATTATTACACTGGTATACAAATATATTAGAAAAACCAACAAAAACACTTAAATTCAACATTTTAAAACGGCAAGACTTTGACAGCTGACATTTCACCAATAAAATTTCTCCAAACTGTTTTAAAATCAAAATCATTTATTAAATACAAATAGGAACAGTGACATCTCTTGGCCGTAATGAGAACTATACTTTCATTTTTCAAACAAAGCTAACTGTGGAACGCGGGAATATTTGAAAAAATTTAAAAAAATGTTCTACGAATGGTAGGAAAATCGGTCCAAAAATGGACCGATTTCAAACCTAGAAAAATAAAATCGGTCCAAAAACGGACCGATTTCTTTCCAGTGGTCAAACAGAAAAAACTCCTTTCTCCAGAACAATTTGTGGCCGGGGTGCAAAGTGCAATGCGGAGAGCTATATCCAAGTTTGGATAAACATTACACAGAGATTGTTTCCTCAAAAACTTAAAAAGATTCAGTAATGATGTCGATTCAGGTTTCTCCGCCGTCTTATTGGAGGAAATGTGACTACAAAAGTGTACACATTCCTGAACTAATACGTCTTCTAAATCATTACAGTAATATTGCACAAGAGACTGAGCTTTTTCTGAGACTCTTTGTGTTGAAAGTTCACTCATTCTTGTTAAAAATGAAAAATTTTCTTTAAAGATTACATATGCACCATGTCTTCTCTCTAATTCAGGTTTCAGTCTGTCCAGAATTACCAAAAAGGTGTTGACTCTGAAAGAGTCTCTGGAGGTTGTTTCAATTTCCTCATTTGATGCTTCATCTATGAAGTTTTTTCTCTTAGGGTTCCTCTTACTCTTGTCGCCCTGATATTGCTTAAGTGCGCTCATTTCAATTGCACTTTTTTCGAAAAAAATTTTGCACGTTTTCTCGCTCTGCTATTGTAAATTCGAGAAGAGATCCATAAATATCAGATACCGTCAGTACATCAACAGATGAGTTCTGAATCTGAGCACTCACTTTATTTAATCTGTCCAAAATAGCATTCCAAAATACGATCATAAATGCCGTTTCCAGTTTTTCCAATTTAAGGCGAATTCCCTATGCTTCAATTCGTGGGATGGGTTTCTGTGTAGCGTCATTTTCAATCATTTTTAAAACCGTAAGTACTTCATCCCAGGAATCTCTTACACTTTGACAGGCATCTGCTCTTGCTGACCAACGTGTGAGGTTTACTCTCTTCAGCGTCTTTCGTTTTCCTATTTCATTAGCCAATTTTTTCCAACGATCGGTTGACTTCACAAAGAAAGTATATACCTCTTCCGTCAACATGAAGAAGTGACAGGCTTCTGTGCAAGACTCAGCGGCCGAGGTTCCCAGCAAATTTAATGAATGAGCTGCACAAGGGACGAACATGGCAAGTGGTGCTTGTTCTTGAATTTTGGCTTGTAAACCATTATAAATTCCTGACATGTTCGAGGCATTATCATATGACTGACCCCGGCAGTCTTCTAGATTTATGTTCATCTTTTCTAGCTCTAAAATAATGGCATCAAACATATCTTGAGCCTTGTTTCCTACAGAAGGTAAGAAATAAGAAGGTAAGATATTTAAGAAATCTCTCACATGGCTCTCCATTATTTAAAACATATCTAATCACAAGTGTCAGTTGATCTACGTGTGCTGCATTCGGTGTAGAGTCTACAATTAAAGAAAAGTATTTCGCTTCTTCTATCTCATCACTAATGCATTTCAGTACTTTCTCAGCCATTAAGCAAATGAACTCGTCGCAGACAGTTTTTTTTTTCGTCGCAGACAGTTTTTGATAGGTAGCTAGTAGTTCCAGATCCTTGGTTTACATGTCTTTCAATATACTTGACTAAAAATGGATCAAACTCTGCTATTAGTTCAAGTAGCATAATGTAATTCCCACTGTGCGGGTCACCAAATTTTTCATTACTTCCTCTGAAAACGAGACCTCTTAATGCCAATCCTTTCATTACAGCAACGATCCTCTTTAAAATGTTCTTCCAATAAGCAATTTCCTCGTTTAGTTGGGCAGTTAGTGAAGATTGAATACAACCGTGAATCAAACCTCTAGATCTTAAAGCGAGAATACAGGACTTATGATTTGGATAGTTTTCGTGTTGAGCTACTCGAATTTCTGCATTTTTCCAATCATTGAAACCTTGCTGGTCAAATTGGGTCCTGTTCTCAATAGATCCAAATGCCAAACAGGGTCCGCAGAATACGGAGCTCAATTGGAATACCAGTACCTTGATCTTCCTTATTACTACTACTCCCACTCCCCGAGTTCTCTTGTGAAATATTTAATGAATCGTTGCTGTTTTCACTTTTTAAAAAAGTTTCTATTTTCCTGATTTTCTGAAAAGCATGTTGTTGTTCATCTTTTTTAATTTTGATATCTTTCTGTACTCAGCACCACTCAGTCGCTTCCTTCCATCACTCATTTTTCGTCAGTATGAATATGAAGTTTTTTGAAAAATCTGTTAAAAGAAAAAAATATATGTAAAATGCCGACTTTTAAAGGTTCTGGACTAGATGACGCTGTAATAAAGGTCATAGACACTCTGAATTTTAATGTTTTTGAAACTTGTAACTTGAGTAATCTTTTTTTTGTTAGCGAGCCGAAATCATTTATTTAGTGTTATCTATCTAGCCCAGCAGAACCAGAATATGTAATAGTATTATTTATTATTGTGTTAACATACTCACCTTTCACACCCCTGTGAACAGAAACTGGAGCGTAATCAAGAACGCACTTCCACTTAACTTAAAATTTGCAACAAACAATGTACAAGAAGTAAAATGTATTCGGACTCGTTACAATCTGGTAGGATATCAAATCGAAGAAAACGTTTCGAGTTGCGACAAGTGCGATGTTTCCGAAATTGACACAAGTATACACACGAAACTGCCGCTTTGCACTGCCGGCCGGCCCGGCGCGCGCGTGATACGGTATTTTTATTTTATTTTTTTTTTTTATTATCAATATAAAGTTTTTTTACAGGTTTTTTTTTTCGATGTCTGTCTCACTAGGATAAACCTGTGTCGAGACAGACGTATTTGATACATTAAAAATGTTTACATATTTTTCGATACATTAAATATTTCATTACATTAAATGACATTGTGAAAAAGATAGAAAATAATAAATAATAATAATAAATGATACATTTGTTAATCAGCATCTAGTTAGAGTACATACTTATGTAGGGATTTTTATAAAATTTTTGACCATGGATAGAAAAGAAAAAGAAGATAGAAAATAATAAATAATAATAATAAATGATACATTTGTTAATCAGCATCTAGTTAGAGTACATACTTATGTAGGGATTTTTATAAATTTTTTGATATATTATGTGTTCGTACGGGCGGGTAGCGGGGGTGACTGTTACATCACCCACCCCCGATCCACCGCCACCCTTTACCCTTGCCGCCCGGGCAGTAGCATAAATATAAGTAACTATCTAACTAAAGTACTAAGAATTAGCGCCTCTAAAAAATAATATTTATCATCTAATAGTTATAAAACTCTGTCTATCCACAGGGACTTTTTTTGTTTATAATCGCATACACGGCTTACCAAAGCGAGCGAGTGCCGCCCCCTGAACTCTGCCGCCCCTAGGCCGCGGCCTATAAGGCCTATTGATAAATCCAGGACTGCTTCTCTGTGAGAAAGATGATGAATTAATTGGACAAAGTAGACCAATTCAAGCTATCGGACAAAATATTAAAACAAACATTGAAAGAAAAAGGATCTTACAAAAAAAAAGAAATATGGACAGAATATGTGAAAAGAATAAAAAATAAATAAATAAGTAAATAAAAAATCTTTTACTATCGTCGTTCCCGCCAGGCATCGTGAGTTCAATTCCACAGCTGGCTAATTCCTCCATCACGACCCAGGCAACGCTTTCCGCTTACTGTGATGGCAGTTTTACAACTAGTTTATGGACACCGTGTATAAGATATTTGTACAAAAAGTTTTTTTTTTTTCAATCACCTTTCTGCCCTATAAAGGATTTACTATTATTAACATGACATGTTTGTCATTTGTGAAAATAAAATATACCCATTTACAAAATACAAAAAGTTTTTTAATGTGAAAAGGCGACTTCATATGCACACTGTAGGCATCGTCTTTGTGGACACTCATAATATTACGACGCACGTGGCGAGCTGATTTCAAAACAATGCCTATAATATTATTTATATGCGAGATGATGTTACGAGAGCTTGTGCATATGACAAATTTGTTTCTCCGTCTGGCAATTCTAACCACTTCGTTGGTTTGATGAATGCGCCCCATAGAAATGTAAGAAAAAGTGTAACCTTTTGACTTATTCGCGAAATATTTGTGAGCAAGTAACCGCGCGAATACATGGTTACTATGTAGGTATATACCTACATCGCTTGGTATGATTATGTCCATTTAGCAAAAGCAGCCTTTAAAAAAAAGGTCCAGTTAACGCCAGCTCCCGGCACACATACCGTTGTTCCTAGCCGGCTCCTTTTATAAATTATTTAATCTTCCCAGGCATTGATTTAGTTTAGTGAATTGAACAAACCTCTATCTCGTGTCTCTTTCATACTCATGCGAAACATCGTAAATTTTTTGAAATGGAGTCTTTTTCGCAAATGGTTTTGGTTGGGTAAATAAAAATTTCCTGTACCAACGCGCGCGGAGCTGCGTGAAATGTCTTTTGCACGTATTTTTTGCAATGAAATTGTGCATTTTTCAGCCGTTTTCTACGATTATGTAATTATAGGTACCATAAAAAATTTATACAGATTAATATTACTTATATACGTTCGCAAACCAATAATTCATCTCAATATTATAAAGCATAACGTGTTAAAAGTGTTTTATTAGACGATATTGAAAATAACACCATCTATCGGCGTAAAGTTTCGAAAAATGTTTTGAGATGGCCCTTAACATGAATTATTTGTTTGCCCCGTACACACGCAATATGAATCTGAATAAATATTTTTGTTAGTATACAAACTCGATTCATTCCGGGAAGGCTTAAAAATACAATATTGGATTGAATCACTGATACAATTTTGTATTTGTAAAAAGAGAAAATTGAGAAAACTATTTATTCATATTGCATATGTATGAGCGCAAACAAATAATTCATTTTTAACATTTATCATTCAACAAGCAACATTTTCTGCTTTCTATGGTGGTACATAGTAGGAGATTTTCAAATATTGTCAGGTTATTCGCAACCGGGAATGTTTGTATTTCTTTATTAACATATGCAAAAAGTGTTTTTTCCCAAAATAATTAAATTAGCGCCATCCATTATTATAATAATAAGACTTTTATTATCTTTCTTGTTGCTGTAACAAATGGATATAGTGATATCCTTACCGGGATCTCACGTGCTGAGGATTTCATTTACATATTATTAAAATTTAGTAGCATGGATAATATAAAGTAATTGAAAAGTGTTTTTTCTGAAATAATTATAAATATATTACAAGGTGTTTTTTTTTTTGTTCAGTTTCAGTCTGTATTTAGTGTCAGTAAATTATCTATTTCTGATCTCCCTATGTTTTGTATCCAGATTTTTATTTGCGTTTCAAATGTTAAACTATTGTTGTGAATTTTGAATGAGAGTGGGATTATGTTGTAGAGTTTAGTACTATAGTATAGGAAGCTTTTTTGCGAAAATATTGTGTTGCTTATGTTTTTGGCTATGAGATCTAGTATGAACGCATTGATTATAATTCTGTTCCGTTTACCCTTAACATCACCTGAGTAACAAGAAGAAAAGTGATCAAAAATAGAATTATAAAAAATAAAATTGCTGTAATAAGTGTTACTAATTAATGTACGTTTTTTCAATCACTTCTAAAATCAGATTGTTTTTTAATGTTTTTTTTCGGTAAACAGGTTGAAGAAACTGAAGAGTCCTTGATAGAAGAAACCGATAAGTTTTGGAAAGTTCAACAGAATGATGAACAAATGCTTCTTGACAAGATTGATGTGTTCACAGGCCAGTGTATGGGGCTCACGCTGCAAAATGATATGACCAAGGTAAAATATTGAAGACAAAGGCTCCATATCTAAACTGGGCACATATCTATTTTTCTTCTTTGTTGCTTGTCATGGGATTTAGCAAAATAGTGAACATTGTTTTTATTCAGATACAGATAGGTACAGTAAAATCATTTTAAAGAGGTTCTTGCTTGTGTAGTAGTCTATTGTATCGTAGGACTACTGTGGGGGTAAAACAGGACTTCAGTTGTGTGTTCCAAACTATGTCGAACCAATTTGAACCACAATCAGTGTGGACAAATACATTCAAACGATTTGCCTGTACTTACCTATTAAAATAGATAGTTATGATGCGGTGTTTTTTACTTCCATGATTTAGATTTTGTTTTATGGCAACATTCAAAATTTGAAAAAGGAGCCTCTTATAACCAAGCCGTAATCATTGAATTAAAACAGAAAATATTAACACGGTGCAGACATTTTATTTTGCTCTATGTGTAAAAACGCCTTTCGTGATATCTGTGCCTCAATGTCAAGATATTGTATCTCCACAAACCACTAGTTCGAGATAAACAAAGTTAAAATTAGAATCCCTTGGAAATTGAGATTTTAAATCAAACATACTAATTTTGGTTGTCTCTGATGTGCGTTATTCCTGTGTGAAACTATTCACATTCAGTGAACTAAAATTTGCTTTGAATTTGTGTCATTTTCAAAATTGGAACGGCTTGTATGAAGGATAATTTAGTCATGCGTTAGTGTAGCCTACCTATACGTAATATAATATTTTAACAAAAAACTATTCTTTTACGCAGGTGATTTTTATAAATTTAACAATTTTGTTTTTATAAAACCTAAAAATATGGAATAAGCGGTGAAATCTAGGTGGATTCAATGTCTTTAAACCACAGTAAGCAGTTCATTTGTTTCAGTATTAATATTTGGAGGTATGGTTTTCGTAATGAACACGGCCGAATCCGAAAATCGAACACCCCGAATCTCTGTCGCTCGAGTGGATAAATATCTTTGGAATGGTGTCAGTTAGAGTTGTCGTAATTTTTAATACACATTTTTGGGTTCTCCTTAGTAGAGTTTAATTTACAACTCATTTTAGTCAGAAAGTGAAGATACAGTGTTATCGATATACAGATTTACAAACCTAGTTACTGAAGATAAGTGGCTAAACATATAGTTTGATTGTTAGTTTGTTAAATATGGTACTTTGTAGGTGCACGAAGTTGCCAATGACATAAAGAAGGCGTGGAAGTTCATCAAGGAGCAGCAGGAGTTTGGTCAGCAACTGCACCGGAGACAGAAGCTGTTCTCGGTGCCCGTCACCCCGTACGATGACCTCAACAAGCTGGTCAAAGAGTTCGAGCCCTACAAGAATCTGTGGGTCACTGCTTCAGGTAACAAACGGATCTTATTATCTAAGGACAGGTTGTTTTGGAGAATTTGAACAATTCTTCAAATTTCGAAGTTAATTTTCAAGTTCTGTGAAAGATTTTTTCAAGTTCTGTTATTATTTCAATTCTGTCAAGCAACTAGCCTATAATGATATAATAACAGAACTTGAATAAGACTTCCCGAAAATGAAAGTTGAAATTTGGTGTATTGTCCAAATTCTCCGAAACAACCCGTGCTAAGTCAAAGTGAACATTGTTTTCATATAAAATAATCATCTTTCTATTAATGCCATCTGTTTTTGATAAGTCTGACATAACCGACATAGAAAACTAATATAACAGAAATGAATAACTTTAGTCCGCTCAGCACAGGTCACCCTAGTGAAGAAGACTAAGAAATACAATTTACTATACATATATTCATTATCATATTTTGTATATACAATATTTAAATAGTCGCTATAATAAAAATAGAAAAAATAAATAAATGAAAAATGCTTATTGAAAATTTAGTTTACATATTGCAAAGTTGGGTGAACTTTGCCATCTTTTAGAATACACCTACTACTCAATTTTGGTTTTTTATATTTTTTTCAATTCAATGGTTTGTAGATTTCTACAACTGGCGTGAGGTGTGGATGGACAATCCCTTGGGACAAGTTGACTCGGACCTGATAGAGACTGTAGTCAATGACTTCCTCAAGACCATCATCAAGTGCGTGAGGACATTCGCGGAACTGCCTCTCGTGCAGAAGGTCGCCCTGCAGACCAAGGTGAGGAAGTGATTTATAATATTTAAAAAAAGTACTTAAAAAATCATACAGCAAAATAGGCATGTTGAAGAATGAACCAGTTGTAACTTTGTTATTATTTTTAAATGGCTGCTCTTTATGAAATGAACAGCAAGAACTCTTATCTCATTGTTTATTTTGTTGCCAATCGAATAAGATTTGTTTTAGTAAGCTACAAGCATTTTTTACAGTGCAAACCCCCGTGAAAAGAAAGTATGTACTGAACGATACGTCGGAATTCAATGGGTACAATTTTTTCGTAACCATAAAGATATGCTGGCGTACAAGCGGTTAAAACTCTAAAATATTTGTCATTTTAGTACAGATAATTGATTATTCTTATATTACAACAGAGGTTAGCGCTATGTGCATATTTTAATATTGTTGTCTCTTTTACATGCAGAAATGATTGTTCATACAATCCATGACTTTGCTATTTTCTTTCTCTTCCCTTTAAAGCAATCGTTTGTTAACCCTTGAGACATTGTTGATTTGCACGGATCGAACCTTCTACAAGCTTCCATTTTTTCAAAGACAAAATAACAAGCACTATTTCGTTCTCTTTCTGACATAAAAGAAATAATAAATTTTTAGATGAGAGGAAGAGAGATATATGCATTTTAATAATGTGCGGTCGTTCTGGCACAAATATGGTCTTAGGAGAGTATAATGCGCGCACGGCATTTGGGACTGTTTGGGTCTTAGAAGGTCCCAAGGGTTAACATTAATTTTTGTCCATTGGAGCGGAACAGTTTGTGTAGAATTTAAAGTCAGTTTGGCTAGTTTGTATTTCATTGTATGTATTATAAAAAGTGTTAAACTGTCAAACGTGTTTAGTTCGCCTGTGAACATTCTACTAAAATCCTTTTTTTTATTATTAGATGATTTTAACCTTCATGTATAAAGGAACTGTACAAAGGACAAGGTCAGAATCGCTTGCGCTAATAACGGTTTATTTTTTCTGGCACTACATTTCCAACGCTGGCTAAACCTTATGTGATGCATTAAAATAATGTACTACTAAATTCTATATCTTAATGTCTATCTTCTGAGGATAGTCGCCAGCAACCACGAGTACACATCAGCTAGTATTAGTATAATTCAATTCATTCAATAAACTCATCTGATGTAATGCTTGTTCCTTTTCCAGCAAGATATAGAGGATTTCAAGCCACTTATTCCAATATTAGTGGCGGTGAAGAATCCCGGAATGAAGGATAGACATTGGAATGAGTTTATGGAAAAAGCAGGTAGAGCAAATGTTTTCTAATATTCTTGTAAATCATTTCATTTTTTTAAAGAATCTATTAGTTCCCAACCAGAGGTGGCTAACAAACTAAAAATTAGGGTACACTTGCTATTTGTGGGTTAACAGTATTGTACTATGTATTATAAAATCTGTGGGTCTGTGCAATACACCCAGCTACTGAGAGGTTAATTTATCTCAGACTTAAATTCATCTCCCCCTCCCCCCTACCTTGCCTGAGTTAGTCATTTAATTAACTGAGCATGTCTATGGTTGGATTGATGGGAACATTGCTTCCATAGACTAGATTATCCTTCAGTTTCTTTTAGTCGTAATAGGACAGGATAGGATTTTTCAAAAAACATCCAATTTGATGAGGAAACTCATTATTTCTATGTCTTCAATCTTCGTATCTTTTTGAATATACATATACTTAATCAATTATTTTACAGTCATGTTTTTAGCCACTCGAGCGATTGCGTATTTACAAAACAAAATGCCTTGGGGATTGGAGGTTTCCGGGTGTTAAAGCCAATGAATCCAATTATATTTCATCATTTATCCCATATTTGTAAGTTTTATAAAATTTAAAAAATAAATATAAATAAATTGGCAAACACCATCTACCTAAATTTAGGTAGCAATGGCTCAGGGCCTAGAGCAATGATATCTAATTATGGGTAGCCATGTTCGACTGGATAATTTTGCAATCTGTTCCATTCTTTGATCTATAATCTGGCCCATTATTGTTTATTGCTCTTGTCTAAGCTTTGACACTTATTGTTATTTTCGTTATATCTACATTATTATGTAGTTTATCATTGCGTAATTTTTGGTTTATATTTTACAGGTATAACGGTAACTATGAACGAGAGGCAGACCTTCAAGAACTGCCTGAAACAGGGCATGGGGGAGTTTGGCGAACTGATCGAGAGCATCGGTGAGGCAGCCGGCAAAGAGTTTGCCATCGAGCAGGCCCTGGACAAGATGCAGGCAGACTGGGCCAACAAGATCCTCGAGATTGCCCCCTACAAGAACTCAGGTATTGTAATTCACATTAGATACAATAAACTTCTTGGAAAAGTAATGTCGTTTTCATTTTGAAGAAAATGGCTGACTAGCTCAATATTCTAGTTCTTTGGAGCACTTTTTATTGAAACAGTTGTAGAACTTTGCAAAATATTGCAATCCATCTGTTAACCTTTACAATGCCCTCCTTTTCAACACAATCTATCACATAATGCACAATGTAGGTGTTTTAGTTAAATTTCATTGACCACATATGTGACATCCATTTATTTGGATTGCCGCCGATGGATCGCATTTGCGACAGCCTTGTAGATCAGGTTAATATATATAAGTAATCTATTTAACAGATTGCCTAACTTCAAAATTTGATCACAAAGCTTCATTACCTAAAGTAATCTCGTACAGATCTACTCTCCCAAGATATGTGATTGATTTTTTTTATTCCAGGGACCTATATAATGAAGATCGCCGACGAGACTGCCCAGATGATGGATGATCACCTACTGCTGACACAGCAGCTAACCTTCTCCCCCTTCAAGGCCGCCTTCGAGGCGCGCATCTCCGACTGGGACGAAAAGCTGCGGCTGGCGCAGTCCGTCTGTGAGGAGTGGATCGAGTGCCAGAAGTAACTATCTTATCATCATTAATAGCCTTGAATTGTCGACTCATTGCTGGGGATTGTGACCCTCACTCCAATTGCTCTGATGAATCAGGTTCTGGTCCTGCGCTGTATGGAAAACTGGAGACACCTACTTCTGGATGCCTGTGAAACTTCATCAGTCCAAAGCATCAATGATTTTTCTCTGATTCTTCGTTCTTCCACTTTTCTAGTGACCGTGAGATTCTCCAAGATCCAGTTCTCAATTTGGCAAGAAATATTTCCAAGTATCTTTGAACGAGAGTTGATAGCCTCTCTCCGATGTCTAAGTCCTTCCTTACAGATATTTTGGTTAACCCGGCTGTCCACGTTATCCTGAATATTTTTCTCCAGCACCAAATTTGGAGTATGTCTAACCGTTTGGTTTTACTAGCTCTAAGTGTGCATCATTGTCATTAGTAGCCTTCAATTCAAGCATCTACATAATTTTTAAATATTTTTTTTATTGAAAGTTTTGATTTACAAATATTAATTAAAAGTTTAAATTTAACCTGGGACATAATTATACTTACTGAATGTTGGTTAACTGATAAACACTACCCTCTACAAATTGATAAATATGTCTCTTACTCCACACTAATGAATAATACAAAGAGTGATGGTGTTATTGCATACATTAAAGAAGACACTGAAGTTGAAGTCAAAGAGATCAATATTAATAACGCAAACTGTCTAAGGATATCAATTGGTAAGGATATAACAGTTCTCGCAATATATAGATCACCTTCTACAAAAAATCTGGAGCCATTCTTAAACTCCTTACATTTTGAGCTTAACTTACTCAAAAATACTAAGAATGTTTTTATTATCGGAGATATAAATATTGATATCCTGGAAAATGGAAATCCAAAAAAATATGATTACATACATACACTAGCTCACCATGGTTTTAAAAGCCTGGTTGATGAACCTACACGAGTATGGAATGAAAGCAAATCATGCATTGATCATATTTTTAGTAAAACTGATAAATTAACTCAAACCATTATTTACCCTTCTACACTGACTGATCACTACACAATACTTCTATCTATTGATAATAAAAATACATCTATAAATCAAAAAAAGAAATCTGTCATAGCAAAGTCTGAAACAAATTGGGAAAACGTTAAAATCGAGCTACAAATTGCTGACTGGTCAAACCTTCTTGGCAATGATGATACTGATGCTGCTTGGAATTATTTTATTGACTTTACTCAGAACATTATTCTATTAAACACCATAACGACAGAAAAAAAGATATCTCATAAAAATATTCAAATTAAACCCTGGATTAGTCAGAACATTATCAACTCAATCAGGAAAAGAGACGAACTCCACAGAAAAGTAAGAAACCACCCCTATGATATCCATTTACATCGCTTCTACAAAAGATATCGTAACATTTGTAAAAATGTAATCCGTTATGCTAAAGAAGCATTCTATAAAAAGAAAATCGAGGAATGTAATAATGATTCCCGGAAATTCTGGCAGATTATAAACGAAATTACAAACGCTAAAGCCTCGCACAATGTTAAAAACATTAAAGAATTAAACATTGACAGGATACCAACATCTTTTGCAGAACATCCAGAAAAAATTCTCAACTTTACAAACAACTATTTTTGCAATATAGGCTCGAACTTAGCGAATAAAATCAAACAATCTTCATCTACTGCCGATAAAACAGTGTGGAATGAAAATGTCAATCAAGAAAACTCCCTTAACATAGTCAAGATAACAAGTGAAGATATAAGAAATACCATAGCCTCCCTAAATACAAATACCTCATCGGGAAATGAACTGATATCAAACAGAGCAATTAAATATCTACTAAATGAGCTAATCTACCCACTGACGTACCTTGTAAATCTTTCAATAAGAAAAGGCTTTTTTCCCACACGTCTTAAAGTTGCTACGATTATTCCAATATACAAAAGCGGTCCCAAAAATGATATATCTAACTATCGACCAATTAGTCTATTACCTACACTATCGAAAATATTGGAAAAAGTAATAAAAAAACAAATGGTTAAATTTTTGGATGAAAATAAAATATTATCAACGACGCAATACGGTTTTAGGGAAAACCTGGGTACTGGTGATGCTATAGCTAAAGTAACAAATACAATTATAAAAAAACTGGATGAAGGTAAAAAATGCTTGGCAGTTTTTATTGACCTTCAAAAAGCTTTTGATACAATTGAACATGAAATACTATTTTATAAATTAAAAAAAAATGGAATAACACAAACAACTCTAAATCTAATTAAAAGTTACTTAACTGGAAGAGAGCAGTATGTACAAATTGGTAATAAAAGTAGCAAAACTCTATCAATCAAGTACGGTGTCCCTCAAGGAAGCGTATTGGGTCCAATACTATTTCTCATTTATATTAATGACCTTATGAGTCTTCCCATTGAAGGAGACATAATGAGCTTTGCAGATGACACTGTCATTATATTCTATGAACAAAATTGGACAAGCACACATAAAAAAGCGGAGCAAGGTCTGACTGTACTCCAAAACTGGTTAAAAGCAAACTCCCTTACATTAAATGTGAGTAAAACTAAATATCTAACTTTCTCTAAAACCAACAGAGGTCAACCAACGAATGAGCATACACTCAAATTACATGAATGTCTAAATAAATATCCGCAATGTTCTTGCCCGCATATAGTCCAAACTAAAACAATTAAATATCTTGGGATCGTAATTGACGACAAACTTCATTGGGATGCACACATCGAAGGAACCTCAAAAAAGCTAACAAAACTCATCTATTTCTTCAAAAAATTACGAAATATCTTGTCAACTACAGATCTAAAGAAAGTATATTATGCGCTATGCCACTCTCTACTGGAATATGGAATAATAGGATGGGGCTCAGCATCATCAAACCATATTAAACTACTAAAGAAAACTCAAAATTGGATCATAAAGACCATATTAAAGCTCCCCGTAAGGACGCCAACTACTGATATTTTTAATCTGTTTGATGTTCCAAGTTTACAAAAAATCTATGCTAAAAATATTCTAGTTTATCACTTAAAAAATAAACCAGAGGCAAACCCCTCTCACGATCATAAAACGAGAGCCAAGCAAACAGACATGCTAAATATTCCTAAATGTAATTCTACCTTTGGACAAAGAAACTCTGAATTTTTAGCAATTAAATTATATAATAAACTCCCTCTCAACATCAAACAAAGGAAAACGAAAAATAACTACATTAAGGACATCAAATTTTGGCTTAAGGAAATATCGGAAGAAGAACTAACTAATATATTTAAAACATCATCTTAGTTGCTGAAAACGTATACTAACATATATAGTCCCCCTCAGCACAGGATCTCCTAGTGAGGAGGACTTCAATGATCTGTTTTAATTATATATATATATTTTATTTCATGTGCCATACAAAAATGTACTTAATTATTTTAAAAAGTAACTAAATAAAAAAAAAAAAAAAAATAAAAAAAAACATATATGTAAACTGGATTTTATATAACATACACATAAAAATACATTGTAATACGTAGCAACAATCCCACAAAGGCAAAGTCTGTGCATGGGTATTATCAGAGATGTGCTTTATTTCAAATAAATCCATTTCAAATGGAAATGCAAAATGCAAAATGGGTATTTTCCATTTTGCATTTTAAATGCTTTTCTAAAAACCATTTTGCATTTTGCATTTTAAATGCTTTTCTCAATGCGTTTTCCATTTTAAATACTTTTTTGCAACATTCTTCCTGTTATCTCCATTCATCTTTTCATCATAGGCTAAGTATATCAGTCGGTCCTCAACCTCGCTATGAGAGATAATTTACGTCTGTCAAGTTGCTACCTGGTAGGAGCCCTGGCAATCAAGTGATACCATTAAAAAAATACAGTGTGTGGCAAGCCTACGCACGACGGAAGTGAAACTTTTAGTATTCCTCTCTCTCTCTTTTCATTTCATATTATTATTATTCAGAATACTGTACATTATAGTTTTAAAAAGCATAAATTTATTTATAGGCGTGTTGTTAACAAATGAACGTTTAACTAGATTCCTAATATTGACATATTTATAAGTAGCATGTGATAAAAAAAAATTAAAAGTTATAAAAATATGGGATTCGAACCCGGGTCCTGCATAACGAGTGTCGAACGCTCTGCCTCTAGACCGCGAGGAGAGGTATCTCGCGCGACGAAAACCGCGTATACAACGTGTACTCCTATCACATAACGTCTCGTTAACGCTTTATATAGGGTTGAATCGAAGATATATCGGCAGTGTGAAGTCATATCTGTCGTTTTTCAAAATATTTCCGTATATTTGTCCGTTTTGGAAAAGATCTATCGTGTTTTAACAGTCTCATACCCGTATGGAGTCTGAATTTGAAAAACATTTCTAAATTTTGAAAAACTCACTTACGGCTGTGTTTTTTTACTAAAAAAGACTAGTCACGCACGTCTGCGAGGGTAATTAGTTGCGTTATCGGCCTTGATTAGTAATTTTAATGATTCAAAATAAAAATAATTAATCAAAATACCGAGTGACTCTACCGGCTCGATTTGTAAGCTATATTTCGACCAAAATATCATATAGTCAAAATATCTAAAAGTCGCAGCACGAGAGCATTTTATCACTTTTCCTCGTATTAAAAAAATCACAAAAAGAAAAAAAAAATTACTTAAAGCGGGGATCGAACCTCGGTTCTTCACGACGAGAGTCGGGCGCTCTGCCTCTAGACCGCGAAGCTGAGTTTGGAGAGTGACCTAAACTAGGTATATAATATTAGCTAGGCTCCTATAGCGAAATGATCACGGTTTTTCGTGACGGTCATGAGTCGGTTTTACTCCGGTCCACAAAAATGCATAACGCGCGTAAAGAAGTTTGACTTCAAAAATACAGATTCAAATAGTGAATACGGGACCATGACGCTGTAATATTAAATTTTAGATAGCAGTTTCTATTTTTTTACGTTGCCAACATTAGTCCCGAGCAAATTTTTTTTGTTTTTAATGGTTTCATAATCTGTGGTCGTGGTATTTTTGGATTTAAAATCATGTAAGTACTGTAATTAATATTATTATATCTCATATCGAACTATCTACCTATGCACGCTTCCTAAAGAAAACCAATATATTATTCTAGAATTGTAGAATGCTATGTTAGTATATTCAGTAGTTTAAGAATATACAAGTGAAGATGAATTTAGATGGATAATTTGTATGGCATTACTTATCTTATTTCATTATATAAATATATGAAGTATTTGCATCAAAGATGTTACCATCATTGGCAGCATTGAGAATGGAAATGTTTCCGCCACTTACTCAACTGGTTCAAAGGTTTTAAAAGGAAGCATGGTCGCTACTACAAGTACAATATGCGCTACAGTGTCGCATCCATTTTTTAAAATGAAGTGGACACCTAAAAAACAGAAGGACAGAGTCCGTTCAGTGCACAGACATAGGAATTAATAGACGAGAAGATAATGGCGAGGGGTAAAATCAACTGTTGAAGAACGAAGGGGGTTAAGCTGACTGTGATTCGTCAATAAATCAATCTGACAGTAAATAGGCATCTCGCATTATAATATCACCATTTAGTTCTTAAAACTAAAATCTGCTTTTGAATGAATAGACATTTTTACATGGGAGCGCAAATTACTCGCCACGTTATGAACTAATTTGCGAAGTCCAAATTCGGCAAAGTAAATTTCTTCTGTTGGCAGAGTCGTAGTTAGTTTCAGAGTATTTAGTTAAGACACTTTTACAAATGTTTCATAATTTACTTACCCCAGTAAACAACGATGAGCACACTTGAGAATCGCTACATTGTGATGTGATAGTATATGTTTCTAAAACTGATCCATATAATACGGTGTGAATAAGCTTAAAATAAAGTAAAATAATGCTTACTTATGGAATGTAATACGACAATTGGGTTTATTCTCTTTTTCACATCTATTTTTACAAGTTTTCATATCACAAGTCAACATTTTGCCGTGTTATTTCGTAAAATGTTGCAGTAATAAGGCTGCTTTACTTTAGCTTAGTGCGTAGCATTCTCGAGAATGGATCTCAGGTATGGGGGCCAGAGGACACTGTCTATGTACTAATGGTCGAGAAGATACAAAAAAAGTTTTTACGATACCTCTACATGAGAGAGTTTGGTTATTACCCATGGCTGTTTCCAACAGCATTTATCTCGGGGATGCTGGGTATATGCAGCCTTAGTTCCAGAAGGGATGTTGCATTACTCCTGATGGCGTATAAGCTACTAAACGGTTTAGTATCAATACCAGACATTCTGGCTAAAATAGGATTTTATGTCCCGGATAATTTCGCGCGAGGCCGCCAACACAGGCTTTTGATTCTTCCTAGGTGCAGAACTAACTTACCAATGGTGATGCCCTTGGGAAGAATCACTAGGTTAATTAACTGCCTCGCAGGAAATGTGGATATTTTCCACATGTCCTACAACGTATTTAAACGTGAAATATTATTATTCAATACTTAAAATTGTAAATCTAAATTTGAAACTTTTTTCTTTGTCCCACTTGTAAATGTACCTATTTGTTATTCACTTTTTTGTAAATGTTAATTATCGATATTGCAATGTTCTGGTTCATACTGTTTTTGCAAATAAACAATAAATAAAATGAACCGATGATGCCTCGACCATAGTTCGCACAAGAATGATGACGTCACGTTTTCAAATTTCACTTGAGGCCATACGCGAGCCCAGCCGGCTCCAATGGAACCGGTATGGGGAGTGGGGATAATACGCTTTTAATCACTTAGGGCAGGTCTACTAATATTCATATGTCTATGGTTCAGTGTTTTCACTACAAATAAGGAAATTAAAAGAAAGTACCAAAAATGTTATGTAAATCCACAAGGTGGAACTAATAGTCTTGTACAAGATGAATCTTATTTTTTTCGAAGATAATGAAGATTCATCTGATTCTTCCGCAGCAACAGCAGGAACTCCGGATTTAGAAGCCTTGCAATACCTTCAAGACAAAAGAACCGATTTTGAAATGTTTCATGCAAAGATATTAGAAGAACGAGATATGCTATGTTGGCCGCCGGACCGTAGGCGGAGTTCTACCTAATTAGGGTACTTTGAATACTATCGGGACGTGTACGCACAGAAATCTGTTCTATGTATTAGTGCGGATACCTTAGCGTAAGCGAAGGTGTGCAGTAGTATTGGTGAACAAAACCGGCGACACTGGGCAAAACAATTCCACGCAGTATGAACTGCTCATAGCACATCTCGTTCTTCTAATATCTTTGGTTTCATGACTACCTTACTGTTAAGCACATGTTCATCAAATGCAATACTTGTCTTCCAAGTTCAGCACCAGTTGAATGTCTTTTTTCAAATGGAGGTATAATCATGAGACCTCATAGAAGAAAGATGAGTGATGATTTTTTGATAAGGTCGTACTTCTAAAATCTAATAATGGCTAAGGCTACATAATACCTACATAATATAGAATATATATTGGTTTCCTCAAATTTGTATTATATTATCTGTGGGTTTTCTAGTGCGCCTGCTTGGAGTTTTCTGTGACAATCTATGGTCAAATAATGGGTGCGCACTAGAAAACAACATTTTATATTGTCTGATTGTCTCACTGTCCTGTATTTCTTTATTTTTCACTGGTGGATGTCCCCTCACTAGAGAGTTACTACACAAATGATGATGGCCCTAGGAAAAAATCATTAAAAATGACAATATTTAGTTAATAATAGATTCTATTATATTCCACTCAAATTCAATTGTTTTTTACACGGTACATATCAGTATGTATCATTTGTTATTCCACAAGTTGTTCTACATTGATGTCCATTATTAAATGACAAAGTTGTTTAAAATTTCAATCATTATTTTAATCTTGAGAAACCATTTTGCATTTTCAATGCATTTTGAAAATAGGTATTTTGCATTTTGCATTTGAAATGCTTTTCTAAAAACCATTTTGCATTTTGCATTTTCAAATGGAAAAGTTTTGACCCATTTCCATTTTGCATTTCAAATGGTTTTGGGTACCCATTTTGCACATCTCTGGGTATTATAGTAGATTGGTTCCATGATATTTCATCAAAAAAATCAACACAACTTTAAAAAGTGATAAATATAAACTTGGTTTAATTACCTATATAACCTATTTAACCTAGTTTTTGAATTTCTCATTTTGATGACATACCCGGCCACCGTTTTTTATAATAGTTAATTTTTGATCTAACAATGTCTCATCAAAAGTTGTAATTAGTGTGCTTAATTATCTTCCTATGCACCGGCCTGTCACCTGTCTCTCTTCCGCACAGCACTGATCCTAAATTCAAAAAGGTTTGTTCGTCATCTCTACAGTTATAAGACATTACTTTTGTATTGTGTTCCAGGCAATGGATGTATTTGGAGCCTATCTTCACCTCTGAGGACATTGTAAGGGAGCTCCCGGCGGAGTCCAAAAAGTATCGTTCCATGGAGAGGACTTGGAGAAGAGTGATGCTGGCTGCACTAGAGATGCCAAAGGTAAGCTTGTATTTGTATGGAACCCCACGCCATCTTGAGAAGTGACATTTGACTGTAAATATAGAATTGTCTGTATCTTCTAAAGACCTGTTACTAAAGCATGTATAATCACGATTTGATTAGATAATAGTGATCTGCCCCAATATCCGGCTGCTGGAGAGCCTGCAGGAGGCCATCCATCTGCTAGAGGCGGCTGCCAAAGGGCTGAACGAGTACATCGAGCTGAAGCGCTCCCGCTTCCCCCGCCTCTACTTTCTCTCGGACGACGAACTGCTGGAGATCCTGTCGCGTGCCCGGGAGCCCCTGGCCGTGCAGCCCCACCTCAGGAAGTGCTTTGAGAGTATTGCCATGGTAATTATAAGTGCGTATAATAGTGATCTGCGGCTTCTAGAGGCCGCAACGTTTGCCTCCACTCAGTCCAGCCACCTAATTTGTTAAGTATCCTAACACTCCTTCGTACTGTGGGTTTATTACGAGTTTATTGAAGCCACTTTAGTAATGATTATATGTCATATGTGAGGAGGTCAATAAATTATCAGAGCACACGCCAAGCTCTTGGGACCAATGTTCCACGATATGCCGATGCAGCAGGATCGCTGGGTGGCGATAGACAGCTGGTTGCTACCTGGAGAAGGTATTTACCTAATTGATGACGCAGCGCTCAGGTTCATCCAAAAGCGTTGAACTTTGGAATCGATTCGCTTGGGTTCACCAGCGGTCAATCTCACCGACTGCAAGAGTGGGACCTCGATATTTTACTATACATATAAGGCGTAATTCTAATTAGAATAATAAGTTATATACATAATCGTGTTCATTATGTGTGTAGTAAAAAACTTGCCTGTTAAATTGTTCATCGCCCTTCAGGTCGTAGAGAAGTGGCAACCATAATTTTTTATTGATACTTTTACATGAGCCTCACTGGGTGGTTACCCGTGCTGCCCATTTTATAATTTTTTGTGACTATTAAGGAATGTTATATTAAGGAATAACATAAAATAAATTAAACAAAATAAAGTAAAAGTAAGGAAATTAAAATAATTAAGGTAGTTATAAAAACTAAGCAATGTGTATATAATTATTAGTCCGGTTGTGTATGATATGTGTACTATGTAGGTAGATTTTTGAAGAAAAAAAAATTGTAATATATCCTTTTTTGTTTTTTAATCCGTTTCTTAATTTTGTTTGTGAAATGTTTTTTTGTTTTCCTCATGTTTTGTGTTGAGTTTGACTCCCTATATATGCATTATTATTTGTTATTCTGTTCTCTCTCATACCGCCTCCTATGTTCTGCCTACGTTCCAGTTGACCTTTGAGGCTGACAAGAAGATCACGGCTATGCACTCGTGCGAGGGGGAGGTGGTAGCACTGCGTCGGGAGTTCTACCCCGTCGGCAACGTAGAGAACTGGCTCAGTCTGTTGGAGGATACCATGCAGAATACTGGTAAGCCTTTAAATGGGTACTTATTATTGATGCTTGCTCTCAGATGGTAACTGATGCATTGAACTGGTCAATCTCGTCAAACCTAAAAAAGATACATATTTAATATCAAGACAAAACTAACACAAACATTTTCTTACAAAACCGAAATCAATCTCGTCATTTCATTTATCATGAAGTCAGAAGCCGCAGATCCAATGATGACAAACACATACGTAATAAAACTTCGAAATCGGCATTTGTCCTTCTTTTTGTATTTTTATTATTATTTAATCCATCTATCTGTATCTTAATACACATATAAAAATCACTTGTCACTGTGTTCGTACCTGCTAATCTCCGTAATCTCAGAATCTCATCCAAAAATACATACAACTACAAATTTTAACTCCCCTACTTAGAAGGCAGTCTGTGGCAGGACAACGTCTTATATTATAAAATGCATTCCAAATGGTTGAGTTAAATTCTAACTGGTTTCTAATAATAGTATTTTTTTTAATTTATCCTGCTCGTAGATAAGTAGTCGACCGATATCGCCGAAAATTTCAAAAGTTTTTGGTTATTAGTGACAGGAGTGTTTAGAGATGTTAAAATTGAGGAATACTTAACGTAATATCTGTGAACCGTAATGAGAAACGGGCTCGAATTAAAGTCACTGTAATGTAGTTTTTTAACAGTAACATTGTGGTATACAGATGTGAATGGTGGACGAAGTCGTAGGTGCCCGAGAAAGACATTAGCAAAAGCGAAGCATTGCAGGAATCCAATAGTCTATTTATATAAAGGAGAGTGTCGGAGACGTGCGGTGAGGATTTGATTTTCATACAAATCTTTTGTTCTGAGATTGATAAAATTTTGCGCACTTGGCCTTCAAAACAAAAGGAAGATCACTGTCTACATTAGATTCCAAAAAACTCTGTGAAAACCCCGGGGACTTCAGCTAGTATTATATAAGTGTCCCCGAGTGGGTTTGTTTTAATACAAATCTACAGTTTTATTCGAGATTGATGAGATTTTGCAAACATTACCTTCAAAACAAGAGGAAGGTCACTGTCTTTATGAGGTTTTGAAAACCACCCCCATTCCCTTTCTCCCCGGGGCGATCTCAGGAACTTCATAATAATAAACAGATTGCAGCAATAATTGCATTCAAATAACACAGTAAATTTTAATTGTAATAAAATTTCGAAACCCAATCAAGTATTTTTTTTATATACACGAAAAATAATAATTTCCATATTGATGTGTTCGTACAAACAGGTCTCCAACTCGTCTTGGAAGGAGTTTAATAATAAAATGGTTCTTTTATATTAATCAGGGATTTTTTTAATTATTTTTTTTTTATGTGACACCTCACAAGAGTGTCCCTGCCTGTGCAGTGTACAGACAGGGGAACTATGTCACCACCCGGTTGGGCGGCGTTGTGAGGCGGAATAAGGTAGGGGCTGTAGGAAGGGATTTGTTAATGCGGGCCTTGAAGAGGCTCGGATTATAGGAGGGAGGAAAAACAGATGCCGGTAGCTCGTTCCACATACGAGCCGACTTACACAAAAATGAGTCGTAAAAACGGCCCGTTCTCATGAAGCCAACGTCAACCGTGAACGGGTGTTCAGTTCGTGTCCGTCGAGTTTCGCGCACGTGCACCGGTGCATCAGGAATCAATGCTGCTAGCTCCTTGGAGCAGGCTCCATTGAAATACCCGTAGAACAGACACAGCATGCCTACATTGCGTCTATGCATTAGAGAAGGCAATTTATTAATACTCCACGTATTATAATGGTGACTCGATAGTCGACCTAACTAGAAGCTTGCTAATTGGAATCTGCCACAGTGAGATTCCCTGAGAGCCTTCCCACTGGCCCTGGCGACAACTGGCCACTGGCTCCATCTTGCGGATTTCCACGCAAGCCCTATGCACTGCCATCTGTGCGTGCATCTATGAAGCTCTTACTTCCTAACACATATGAATATATAAATTTTTAAGTCATAATATTTTTCAGTTGAGTTTTGTCAATAAACAGGATTTGCGTCGATATTTTGTGCCGTCCATACAATTTGGATAACATTACATGATTCATTAGATAAAACACATGATAATATTATTTATTTTGTAGTGCGCCTCGTGTTGGTTGACTGCGTGAAAGACCTGTACCTAAAGCCGCGCCGGGAGTGGGTCCTGCTATGGCCTGGACAAGCCGTTATCGCGTGCTCCCAGACTGCCTGGACTGCCTCGGTGGAGGAAGCCATCGTGTCGCGTCACCTTGAAAAATGCAACACTACCATGCTGAGGAACGTAAATACATTTTTGCCATACTATATATATTATTTTTATTTAATTCCTTTGAATAGGTTCCATGACAAAACAGAACAGTGAAGAAATGAACCAATCAACCAACCTAACCTAACCTATTATTTTTTCATGTTTTGGTTTATCCGGTTACCCTCAATTTTATCTATTGGGTATATTTTTGAAATAAATATTTTTTAAATTTTCTATGTTGAAAAGGTTCCACTACAACTCAGGACAGTGGCAATCAACACGCTTTTGAAAAATGATATAAAATCAAAAAGTGATGAAAAAAAAATCATCCCTCTAAACCTAATCTAACGTAACCTTGTTTTTTTCTTCACTTTTCTTGACCCTAAATCACTTTTGATAATTTTGTAGACTTGCAAATGTCCTTAGTTGGCCGGTTACTATTGAAAAACATGCCGAGATAAGACTAGTTTTCCATTTTTTCATTGAAATGTATATAAAATGTATTTTTAACTCCATTATTTCATAAGCTAACGAAGACAGTATTGGTGTTTAGTGTAGTTTTATTCACATCTTCACCTCAACACATCTATATATTATTGTCCTCAAATGGTATAATTTTACTCTTAACCTCAAAGATTTTAAAGTTTTCTATTTATGTTTTCCCCCCATTAATTTATTCTCGTCTCCATTTTTTTGTTTTGTTTATTACCATTTAAAAATAGAACATATTCAAATATTGAGGAACATCTACTAAAAAAGTACCTACCCCAAATTCATAACATTTAAAAATAATCTCGTAATGATTTGTCTAAAATAAATAGAAAAACATGTTCATCTTATATACGTGTTTACTTACAGTTGGATAGTCTCCGAGGCCTTGTGAGAGAGAATCTCGCCTATTTGCACAGAGAAATTCTATCTGCCCTTATTGTAATAGAGGTCCATGCCCGTGACATCACCCAGTCCCTAGTCAATGCTCAAGTCAAAAGTGTCTATGACTTTGAGTGGATCTGTCAGTTACGGTTAGTTTTTTCCAAAAACTGTATAATAATTATAATACCCCCAACTTCTGATATTTTCCATTCAGTCTTGGTTTAATTTCATATATTTTAATGGATTTTATGCCTAATTATGCCATGCTTTACTAGCGCCTCTAGCGGCAAGAGTTGGCAGCAACCAAGTATTATTAATCATCACTTTTATGTTGCCAAGGGGACATTGTTGATCAGAACCGTCAGAGATCTGTTTCACACACAGCTGTCGACCACCTCTGTGGTGAAATGGGGTAAAGGTTACGAATTCCGCTTCACGGTAAATATGGAATGTTTACTTTGAATTAATACTTGAATTTAATTATATTATTACTAAAAGTTACTATAAATGTTGGGGAACCTTTAATAACGCCTGCTTGCATCCCCTTTAGAGTTATATCCCAGTTTTTAAGTAGTTTGTGGGCTACGCTAGGTTTGTATAGACTGGTTTGTGATTTAATTCTAATACGATATTATGAATATAATCCAACTCTTGATATGAACATAGTCGCCGTCGGCTGCGACTATAACGGCGCCGCATACTAATTGACATATCGCGTAAGTGACTTAATAAACGAAATTAAAATTAAAAGTGCATATTTTTCCGTCTCCTCCGACATAATAAATCATGTTTTGAATTAATAAAGCTAAATCCATTTATTTGAACATGAAATATTGCGTATTAAGAGTGAAGCGGAATAAGAGAAAAATAATTGAAATGGTTTAATCTAAGGATGATTCTCAAAGTTTTGACATTCATGGACTCTCAAAAGTCCCAATAATCTCAGTGTTATGCCGGGATCACACAAAGACAGTACAATACTGTCTTGTCCCAGCTCCAGACCCATTGTCCTAGTTTGGAGGAGAAGACAATTAACCGAGACATTGTTCCAGAGTCTTACCCTCACCCAATTGCCGCCACTAGTCATGTTGGGCATGTTGGTAGCTTTGCAGTAATTAATTACCAATAAGGAAAGTTTATTTTTTTTTATTCTTTCTTGATTGCTTACTGTATTTTTATTGACTCTTTAATTCTCTGCTGGCGCAGACTCGTGAAAAATCACGGGATGTAAAATTTTAAATCAAAAAATTACCAAGCATTAAACCACAATCAGCTGCTTAGAAGTAGCAGTAGTTTTCGCACCCTTGAGGTGATTTTCTCCTGAAAATGGCGCTATACAAATAATCCAATCATCATTATTATTAGCAGTTTGTCACTTATACCCTTTTGGCTTGAAACAGTCGATCTTGAATTTTTTTCTTTTTTAATGTAAATACCGCACAAGACGCCCAACTGCTGCCAACCGTCTAGAACCAGTAGGACTATGGAATCCCCATTTGGAATATGTTGTGAAGCAGGGGGTAGTGGGGAGGGAAAGGATATAGGAAAAGGAAGGTAAAGATGCTAGTCAGATCTGATCACTAAACATAGTTAAAGCCATTTCAAGTAACTTTTCGATACTATTTTTTAAATTTTTTTATGCCATGCTAGGGATACCCCTGTGTTATGGCGGGTGAAGTTTACAGATTGAAGAATTTAGTAATATACATAATAGTTAAGTCAAGTGGACTGGTTAAAGGAGTTAGAGAATAATACAAATATTGTAAATATTTAAGTCATTAAAACAATGAAAATAGTTAATAAAATTCAAATAATTGAAGAATATGGGATATTTAAAATAATTATAGAAAAGTTTAAATAATTAGATGAGTAGAAGAATTGAGATTACACCCATATAGACAATTTGGAGAAGAAAGACAACTAGTAAAAGTAAAACATTTGTGAGATTTAAAATTAGAATTAAGAATATTAAGAGAATTGAAAGAATTACAAGAAAGAGATTAGTGAAAGCAATTAAAAGAGTCAGATAAATCAATATTATGAGGAACATTAAATTTATTATTTGAGCAATGTTATTTAGGTAGTCTAAATAACAAAATTTTATTATGAAAAATAAATTAATTGGATATCCTGTAATATTTAAGATAATCAATGCAGAGTGAGGAATTAAATTAATTGAGATAGTTGAATATTTTAAAAGAATTATATAATATAAGATAAGTAAGTCATTTGAAATAATTGAGTAATTTAAAATAACAAATGATTAAGAAGAGTTAAATAAATAAACAACAAAATCGTTCAAAATATTTAAGTAATTTAAAAAAATTAGATAATTAATCATAAACAACAAAATAGTTCAAAAAAAATAAAAAAAATTAAGAGAATTAAATAAATTAAGATAATTTTAAAAGTTGAATAAATTTATGAAATCTAAATATTAAATAAATTAACAAATAGATTAGTATAATAAAATAAATGGTGGTCTTTCACTCTGTTCAGTTTTTCTTTACGATCTTGTGTTTTATTAGAAAAGCCACCCTATATAAGTTTATTTCCAGGTACTACGTAGTGGGCCCGGAGCCCACGCCGCTAGAGGGTCCCATCAACTATGAAATAGAACAAACAGATGACACCCTGGACACATCCATGTACTACGAGCAGTTCAGCATGCAAGCCATGTTTGTGCGTGCTCTGAACACGTGCTTCCCATACTACAACGAGTATTTGGGTACAAGGTTAGTGCGTAAAACGTCAAAAAACTATCATATCGATAGCTTAAAGTTAAAATATTATATCTCCATAAAATATAATATTGAGAAAACTGAGTTTGAAGATTCGCAAACTTGGAAACATTAGATTTTGTGATATAAGTACAAGTTTTTAGTTACATATTACAAGTATCTCATGTAAATACAATATTTTGGCATTGAATTTGGTTTAGCACAAAGATAAATGTAATTGTTAAGGAGATAAAATATATTTGCTCATAAAAACATTGCTTGGAGGATTTACAATATTTTAATATGTTTATATCTTTGGCACGGTAGATTTAAGAGATGCATTATTTGAACCAACAAAAATTTTGGCTAATTTTAGTATTAGACTCATTTTCAATTAAAACTGGTGATACACTATTTTAACTCAAAAGGGTGGGTTGTTTCGGAGAATTTGAACAATTCATCAAATCGCGAAGTTGATTTTAAAGTTCTGTGAAAGTTCTATTCAAGTTCTGTTATTTAACTTTGAAATTTTATGAATTGCTCAAATTCTCTGAAACAACCCATCCTAAGCCATTGATATTCAATTCTTTTTTGCTGTTATACACTTAAATTTTATATTTACATTAGCATCTCACAGGAGGCCCTGTCTATGTCATCTCTGGGTATGTTGTGTGCAGAGATGTGCTTTATTTCAAATAAATCCATTTCAAATGGAAATGCAAAATGGGTATTTTCCATTTTGCATTTTAAATGCTTTTCTCAATGCATTTTCCATTTTAAATGCTTTTTTGCAACATTCTTCCTATTATCTCCACTCATCTTTTTTTCATAAGACCCAAATATCAGTCGGTCCTCAACCTCGCTACGAGAGATAATTTACATTTGTCAAGTTGCTCCCTGGTAGGAGCCCTAGCAATTGAGTGATACCATTACAAAAAATACTGATTCAAATACTGAACATGGGGCCATGACGCTGTAATATTAAATGTTAGATAGCAGTTTCTATGTTTTTACGTTGGCAACATTAGTCCCGCACAAATTTTTTGTGGTTTCATAATCTGTAGTCGTGGTGTATTTGGATTTACCATCAAGTAATATGTTTGTTCTACATTGATGTCCATTATTAAATGACAAAATTGTTTAAAAATTCTATAATTATTTTGATTGTTTGACCTGAGAAACCATTTTGCATTTTCAATGCATTTTGAAAATAGGTATTTTGCATTTGAAATGCTTTTCTAAAAACCATTTTGCATTTTGCATTTTCAAATGGAAAACTTTTGACCCATTTCCATTTTGCATTTCAAATGGTTTTGGGTACCCATTTTGCACATCTCTGGTTGTGTGGAAGGTATTTTTATGGAAAGAAAGATACAAAGTTTTGCAAAGTAGAAAATTTTGAGGGGTTGGTAGGAATTTGGGGTTCAGTGTGTCCTGGAGTGACAGACTTTTGAATCCATCTTTCCTTCGAGAAAGTCCAGCTGGAGAGGTCAAAGGGTCTCCCTCAACTGGTCTCTCCCCGTCTGGTCCGCAAGCAGTTGGTGGGTGGATGCATCCGCCGCCAAGCACTGGACAAACATCACCGCATTAATCTGGGCACCCCTATTAGTCACCAAACATAGCGAACCACTTGGAGTGACCTATAGCAGAGGTGTTGGATTTCCCAATGAATCGTTCCCGGGGCGGCGATACCCACACCTGCCATATATGTATAATAATTATAACCTAATATAAAATCATGCATCTTCAAGCAGTGATTGCATGACGATCTGCAGTTCTCGTGGAAAAAAAAAGTAGCAGGGTGTGTTTTCCCAACCTACTACAGTACGTAAACCGTAGCAATGACAATAATGCATTGTACATCAAATTGGCTCATGCCCGTATCGTAATTAAATTTCGCATTGAAATCTCATTACATATCGCTTCAATATAAATTTACAAATTGTATACCAAATCAGTTCTATGCCAACTTCTAATAATATTATGGGAAGGGTTTTATTTCAACAAACCTACACTCAATCCTTTCAAATGAGGTCTCTAGAGTGGAAGCCGGTGCACAGTTCAGTGATTGCAATTTACTTAAGTGCAAGTTATAATTTGTTAGATGGTCTGTGCACTTACAAATATTATGTAATAACAATATTAGGTGAATTAGAAACCAAAATCAATGATGTTTTGTAGTCCCCGCCTGGTGATAACACCTCTGACGGACCGCTGCTACCTAACGCTGATGGGGGCAATGCACCTCAAGTTCGGGGGTGCTCCAGCGGGTCCCGCCGGGACTGGCAAGACGGAAACTACTAAGGTATGATTATAAAAATTTGTTAGAAACTACCAACATAAGATTATAAAACACTCAAATGAAATTAATTAAATGGGTTATCTAGGTTTATGAAAGGTTATATGTTTGCTAGGTTTGGTGAGAAAGCCAATACCGGCTAAGAGGTAGCTGAAGATTCTCTAAGTCTTTTAGTTTGTTAGGTTAGGTGAGGTCCACTATTGCCTGTGAAAATTTTAAATCATATCTCAGTTCTTTTTTGATTAGGATTTGGCAAAAGCCCTGGCCGTGCAGTGCGTGGTGTTCAACTGCTCCGACCAGCTGGACTTCATGGCCATGGGCAAGTTCTTCAAGGGGCTGGCGAGCGCGGGTGCCTGGGCTTGCTTCGACGAGTTCAACCGCATCGATGTGGAGGTGCTCTCTGTGGTGGCCCAGCAGGTGGTGTCCATACAGCGTGCGCAGATCCAGAAGCTGTCCCGCTTCATGTTTGAGGGCACGGAGATCGGGCTCAAGCCGTCTTGCGCCGTGTTCATCACCATGAACCCAGGATATGCTGGTACCTACATCCTTTTTAACCTTTTCATGGCCCCAATTTGCAAAGCCAGTTCATGCCAATATGTAATTTATGATCAGCTTAAGTAAGAAAGTTTTGACTGTCCAAATAGGAAGCCGTCTTCGAATACTCATATTTACGAATTTAGTTGATATTAATTACATATTTTTGGAATTAAAATTGTCTTTGAATAAGGGATGTTTTTGTTCTAAGTATTACTATTAAAATTAATCTCCTGATTGTTGTTCGTAGTGAGTATGATTGATTGATGGGTAGAGATGGCTTTGACGAGCTCTCTTTTTGCTCAAGTGTTGAGCCCTTAATATCCCTCGAACCCTCAATATCCCAGAACACTACTTTAAATCATTCACTGCTCAAACATCACATCTCTGGAATGAGGCTGCCCTTTGATGTACAGGGTGCTATCTCAAATGTCTCTTTGAAGGCTAAAAACAGACTTATTTCTCTTCCCACCGGAAAAGAAGAAGGGAAATGAAGTGCATGACTATTAAGATCTGGTCTGTCATCAGAACGAGAGGTACTTCGAGTATCTTCCACTATTGAACAAGGAGTATATATACTTTTTTCTAAGTATATTTTATTTAGTTATAAAATTTATTGTTTTATATCTAGTGGACATCTATTCTTAAACTACTATAAAAATATTCTATTACATACATACCAATATTTGGACTTCACAACATTGAGACATAACCCACGAAAAACTGCAAGACTTCTGGCTTCCTTAACATTTAAAGAGAGTTCATTGAAAATTTTGAAACCTTTATAATAAATATTGTTTTGTATTGCCGATAAATTTGTCTCAGGAAGCCGAAAATCGTTGCAGTTTCTCGTAGGATAGTCCTGGATTATAGTCTGGAGTATATTAATAATAACACTTTTTAACATATAATCTGGTAACATTTTATTTTTTTAACTTGTATATAAATGCTAGAGTATTATAGACCAAACGCTTAGCTATACTGTAGTTGAATTTATACAACCTGATTTACGCAACCATCATGAGACTGTGATACATCGGCAGCTATTTGATGATGACGGATGTTTCATCCACATACACTGTCAAAACATGCCAAGTGATGGTATAGATTGCATTGAAAAAGCCAGCATTAGAAACGTTAAATTATATTTGTTGTAATAATTCCAGGAAGATCCGAGCTGCCCGATAACTTGAAGGCTCTGTTCCGCCCCGTGGCCATGATGGTGCCCAACTTCGCCCTGATCGTGGAGATCTCCCTGTTCTCCTACGGCTTCATGAACGCCAAGCCGCTTTCCATCAAGGTGGTCACCACCTTCAAGCTGTGCTTCGAGCAACTCAGCGCCCAGGTTCTCTATTATTCATTTACTTCATGATATTTAGATCTTCGTCCCTGCTCCAACGACCTTTGACTATCGTTATGTTTCCCTTTGAATTTATAGAATATAACTATTAACGAATCCATCATCCTCACACGTGTTACTAATTCCTGCTGTGCAAAGACACTTGAGAGTCTTGAGTCGTTTTTACATAAATGTAACTTTGTTAAAAAAAAATTTAAATTACAGCCCTTGTAGTGCGCCTTAAAGGAGTAACCATTATGTTACTTACAACAGGGTGGGAAAGTGGTGGATCCTCTCAACTGTTCAATTACTTTAGTGATTATTATTACAACGAATCATGAGCATTAGAGCAGCTAGGAAATGAGTTATTTTTGTAATTGGGATCCTCCACTAACTGGAAGACTGTATTACCTATCCTTGCAAAGAAATGGTGTGTTAGTCACTATGTATGTTAGTTTTTCGTTATTCTTGAGCCTTCCAGCTTTGTACATCCAAGTGTACCCTGTTTTTCCATACCCATCCCAAATCGGTAGCTCTCTTTGAGATTTCAGCCCATTTCATCTATTGGTTTCTTTTTCTAACCGAGGACACCTTCAATGATGCTGTCATGTTTTAATTGTCAAGGACCACTACGACTATGGCATGCGGGCGGTGAAGACGGTGATAACGGTAGCGGGCAACCTCATCCGGCAGCTGGAAGACACGCTGGACGAGAGGCAGGTGGTGCTGCGGGCCCTTCGCGACGTCAACGTGCCCAAGTTCCTGAAGGATGACCTCATTCTCTTCAATGGTAACGCACACAACATATTGTCAATTTAAGCCACTCCTACCAATCTTCGCATCCTAATATTATGCTGCATACACGGCGCGAAACGCCACTGTTCCATGTTCTTTGTTGCTGATTGCTTTGTTCCTTTTTTGTGTGTATGCCCAGCATAATATTAGGATGAAAGATTGGTAGAAGGAGTAGCTTACATTAGTAATATGTGGTGCATATTTACACCCAGAGCTTACAAATATAATAATTATTATTGATTGCGAAGATAAAAGTTATTGATTTCATTTGCAGGAATAATATCTGATTTATTCCCCCTGGTGGAGAACCCATCAGTAGACCACGGAATATTGGACAAGTCCATCCGACTGTGGATGGTCAAACTCGGCTGTGATGAAGTGGAAAGTATGTATTGTCATTTTACTCTGAGTGCATTAAAGTGCTGTAGGATTGTTGTACTTATGGTCTTGTAATATTTTCATTTATTCCAGCTTATGTACACAAAACCATTCAGTTGTATGAAACAACGGTGGTGCGACACGGGCTCATGCTGGTGGGACCTGCAGGCTCAGGTAAAACTAAGGTGAGTGGTAGATAACCTCTGTATAGCCCCGTAAACAGCACATATATAGTCTTATAGTGGAAGACCACTGATCAGAATAAAAGCATTGTTTTAAATGGCTTTACTAGCTTATATTTCACTACTACTAGTTCTCTTTTTTTATTTATTTTTTTTATTTCTATATATAATTTATAGTTTCACATAATTATTTATATTTGTATTTGGTATATTTCAAACTTATAACTAAAATATGTTGTGTGTAAGGTAGGTTTGAGAAGGCGATACTGTATGTGAGTAATATTGTATGTTTCGTGAACACCTCACTAGGAGAACCTGTGCTGAGGTGTTTATGTGGTTATGTATAGGTGTGACAAGTATTTATGTGTTGTAGAAGAAAGTTTTTATTATTTATAAGTTTTAGTTTTAATTTTTTAATTTTTATGGTTTTTGTAAAAAGAATATTCATAATAAATATGTAAAAAAATATGTTAATATATTGTATTGTAAGTGTGAGTATAGTTGGTAAAATCTCGAAAAACGTGTTTATTTATTATATACTTTTTATGGTTTAGTTATGTTTGGTGAACATTCTTTCTCTGAACAGTATGAACTTTCTTTCTAAACAGTATGAACATTCTTTCTCTGAACAGTATAACTTTCTCTGAACAGTATGTATGAACAGTAAGTAAGTATGAACAGTATGTATGAACAGTAAGTAAGTATGAACATTCTTTCTCTGAACAGTATGTTCCTAATTTTATCTTATTTAATAAATCAAAACCGAAATTTCCCCCTACATTTGTAAATAGGTACCTAAATACCTACCTACTCAATTATAAACTGTAAATATTTTACTTAATTTTTTTTTTTCAAATAGGGAATGTTACAATTTGTCCAATGAAATGTCTCCATCCACCGCCATCTTTTATTCCGTGCTGTAGAAAATGCACTAACAGTTAAAGAGACCTGTTTTCGGACTTTTGCACTGGGTTTAGCAGGCTTTGGTACTAATCCCTGCTACTAACCTATTCTAACTATACTAATATAAATACTAACCCGGTGCAAGAGTCCGAAAACAGGTCTCTTTAACTGTTGAAATAAACGATGGCGGTGCACCATCTCAATGACAATTCTTTTTTCAATCATTCTTTAGGCCGGTAGGTACCATAATATTGATTATTCCGATTTGACAGCTCATAGTACATCATATAACAATAACAATCATCACAAGTCTGACGTTTGTCATTTCGCTCCCTAATAATCTTATATTTTCTTCTAAAAACATCGACATATATCCTACAATTTTTATACCAGCTGATAATATTCGTAGAAGTGAATTAAAATACGAAAGTGAGTGCTTGTCTGGAGTGTCAAAAGTGCTAAATCTAGAGTTTTAGTTATTTTTCAAAAATCTTCAAGCTACCCACAGTATTGTAACCTATTGCAGCCACAAGCCAAACATAAGATGGATACAACATGCAAATATTGCGTTAAGCAGCTGAAAGTGGCTGAGTGTATAAAGTGTTCAACCTGCAAATGCACCATCCATTTCGAATGTGCTGATATTCCGGCAAGTGTTTTTAAACGTATGTCGCAAGGTAAAAAGGATGCGTGGAAGTGCAATAATTGTACCCAAACCCTGGACAATTTAGATACCCAATCCTGCTCCGAAGATCAAAGCAACGTACTCCTAACTGTTGAGATTAGAAAAATGGCGCTACAAATAGAAAAAATGAGCAGTAAAATGGCGGAATTCGAAAAAGTCATCATTTATAATAATAATGTCATGGAAGATTTTTCAAGTAATATGAAATCTATAAACGAAAAATTAGCTAAAGTTGATAAGCTAGAAATGGAGGTCTCAGAATTAAAACAAACAGTTTACATGTTAGAGAGGGGAAACAACGAAAGGGACCAGGAACTACTATCCAACAATATAGAAATACATGGAATGCCTGAGACCACCAACGAGAATCTACCTACCATGATGTCGAATATCGCAACAGTCATTGGATGTCCTCTCCATCAAAGCGACATTGAATACGTTAGCAGAATCAGTAAGCGCCATCGTACACAAGCCACGACAGATGGACGTCCTGGTAACGTAATCGCCAAATTCACCTCCCGCAAGAAGAAGGACGAATTTGTCGCAGCCATCAAAAAAAGAAAAGGAATCACTACCAAGGCCATCGGGATGGTTGGAGCTGACCAGAGGATCTTCGTCAACGACCATCTCACGCGGAAGAATAAATCTATATTGAGGTGCGCTAAAGCCTTCAAAAACGAACACAACTATCAGTTTTTATGGATAAGAAGTGCAAAAATCTACCTACGGAAAAACGAAACATCAACACCCATACACGTCTCATGCGAATTACAGCTAAAAAACCTTATCTAACTACCATTTCAATGTTAAACCACCTATCCTCTAACAACTACTATTTTTTTCGTATTTTTTTTCATAATTTTTTCAATATCACCCTTTTTACATTAACCCCACATGCTAATAATTACACTAACTACTCACTACTACATTCTATAATATACTCACTCACTTTTATTGATAATAATAGTATGTTGTGCTTTGCTAAGCCCAGTGGACTCATGACTAATAACATAACTCTAGAATATAATATTCTTCAAATATATTCTACAGAAACCGAACATAATAATGTAATTACCGAAAATTCACAATGCATGATTCATTAATAATTTTTTATCAAAATTCAAGAGGTTTGCGCTCGAAAACACTGGAATTTCATCAAAATATAATCGCTATTCTGTTTACAGAAATGATAGGGATATACACCGCACTAGTAAATCAACTGGCGGAGGCGTACTCATAGGAATTAAAAAAGAATTTTTTATTACCCCTCGCTCTTGGAAATCAGACGCTGAGGATATCTGGATAACTGTCAATACATCAAAATCAAATCGTCATTGTTATAATATTCATATGTGCTGTGTGTATTTACCTAGCGTCGGTCCAAAATTAACATCATCAGAAAGATTAGCATTATTTACTAGTCATACCAATACTATTTCTGACTTAACAATCCGTTTTCCCAAAGACAAGTTTTTAATCATTGGCGACTATAACATGCCCAATATCGAATGGAATAATCAACAAATGCCAAGTAATAGAGATCAATGCGCACTCGCGTTACTTAACTGCTTATCTTTTGCAAATTTAACCCAATTTAACCATTTACCTAACAAATACGGTCGAATTTTGGACCTCGTCTTCTGTAACACTTCAGTTAATGTGTCGCTTGCCGACCACCCATTAGTTAAAGAAGATGCTCATCATAAATCATTGATTGTAGAACTAGAATTTCCATCCACTATTGCAACCCTCTCAACTCCTCGAACAATAAAATTATTCCATAAAGCAGATTATGCAGAGATCAATGAGAGACTGAAAGAAACCGACTGGTCAACCGTTATAAATGCACCGGATGTAAATACACCGTTAAATTCGTTTTATGTTATAATTGAACAGATTATCGAAACGTTTATTCCTAAGAAAGTTGTGAAATCTGGAAAATATCCACTATGGTACACGGCAGCCTTAATAAAAATAACAAAAGAAAAATTAAAATTCTTTAGAAAATGGAAGCGTTATCGGAACCCCCTTGATTATCTCTCATTTTCATTGCTTCGCAAAAGGCAAAAAACAGTCGCTTCAGCAGCTTACAAAACCTACATTTCTACAATAGAATCCGGTATACAGCATAATGTTAAAAAAATATGGTCCTACGTCAATTCTCAAAGAAAATCTCCTGCCATCCCTGATCATATGAATTACGGTGAAAAAACTGCTAATGACAGTAGAGGAGTAGCCAACTTATTTTCTGAGTATTTTGGATCTGTATTTTCGAATGCTCAACCTGCACATACAAGCAATGCCAGTCTTTGCTCTAATTCAAATAGCATAATCAACTCAATCGAGATCAATGAAGGCATCACATTCAAATACCTTAAGTCCATTGATATCAAAAAGGGGCCAGGGGATGATCAACTTCCAGGGATCTTCATAAATTATTGTAGTAAACAATTGACACCCCCCATTTTTGTTATTTTCAAACTATCGCTATCTGAAGGAACATTTCCCGACAAGTGGAAAACAGCCTTGATTACCCCAATATATAAAAATGGCAGTAAAAATGATGTCTCGAACTATCGACCTATATCCAAATTACCAATACTAAGTAAAGTATTGGAAAAAATTGTTTACGATCAATTATATTCTACTATCTCACCCTCACTCTTAAATAATCAACACGGCTTCATGAAAAATCGCTCCACAACTTCAAATCTTGCATTTTTTACAAATTTTCTTCATGCTCAAATGGATATGCGATGCCAGGTAGATGCCATTTATACGGATTATTCTAAAGCATTTGACCGTGTTAATCATTATATTCTTTTACAAAAGTTATTAGGTCTAGGAATTCACGGTGACCTCTATAGATGGATCGCATCATACGTCAATAATCGGCACCAAATCACGGTTGTCAATGGTTTTGCATCTTGCTTAACGGAAATCGTCTCAGGTGTGCCCCAGGGGTCGCATCTTGGACCACTCTTATTTAATATTTATATAAATGACATTTGCGTTTGCTTTAAAAATAGTTACTTTGTTTTATACGCGGATGACATGAAAATTTATAAAGCTATACAGTGTTTATCCGATTGTATGGAATTGCAAAGCGATCTTGATAATTTGTGCATATATTGTGAATCAAATTTATTGTCCTTAAACATATCTAAGTGTCACTCGATTACATTTACTAGAAATAAAAACAAAATCATCTATCCATACAACTTGAATAACAAACCTTTACAACCTATGTCTACGTGTAAAGATCTAGGTGTTTACTTAGATAGCAAATTAATTTTTGACAAGCACATGAACACATTATTTCAAAATCCTACAGAATGCTAGGTTTCTTATTAAGAATATGCAAAGTTTTCAAAAGTGCTAAGACTCTGAAAATGTTGTTTTGTTCATTGGTCAGAAGTCCACTGGAGTATGCTTCCACAATATGGAATCCTCAATATGTATAAGGTATACATAGATTTAGTAGAAAGTATACAGAATAAATTTTCGAAACATTTACTCAAGAAATACAACAATACTACAAATAATATGTTAACTTTACAAAAAAGACGCACATTGTCAGACCTGTTGTTTCTACATAATCTGCTAAATAATAAAATAGATAGTCCCGAATTGCTATCCGTCATTGGTTTAAATGTTCCAACGAGGCGTACCAGGCACACTACACTATTTCATATTGAAGCCAACAATACCAATGCAGCAAACAATTCAGTTATTACTCGCGCAATCACAACATACACCCATTACGAAAAATTACTACATTTAGACATCTTTCATGATTCCTTTCTAACATACAAAACTAACTTATTAAATTTCTTAGCATGACATATTTCAAAAATATTTTATATCATTTTTCAAAACTCCTATTTATTAACAGTCAATTATTCGTGAGCTTATTATAATTCTTGTTTTCAATTCATTTATTATTTATTATTTTTATTATTATCCACACACTTTCTTCCTTTTATAACAATCTCAGGCGAAATTACGTAATGATATTTTATGGACATACGTAATAGGTACTACAACTATGTAATAACTAAAAATAAATAAATATAAACTCTGGTGGGATAAAAAGGTATTATCCAATATGGCCACCATCTTGAACTGGAACCGCAACATAATAAACAAATTTGCAGACAGGTGAAATGCCAAATGGTTGAGTTAAAACAGGGCTTCGCTACACCTAGTCAATTATTTTTACAAGTCCCTCTTCCTTCGAAGGCATTATCAAACTGTTTTCAGGTTTAAAAACCAATAGGATGTAATAATTACAAAAAGTTATGTACATATGCAGGTATACAATAATGGTAACCGGATAAAAGAGCATTATAAAATGACAGGTTAGGTTAGGTTACTTTATTTTATGTTAGGTTAGGTTTGGTTATTTGTTTTCTTCAATGTTCTGTTTTGTCGCTCTTTTATTTTGTCTCGGAACCATATTATAATATGTTCATTAACAATTGTTGAATAATTTTCAGTGCTACCAGATACTGAGGAACGCCATCACGGCCCTGAAGGGCAAGCCCTGCCCCGACGGCACTCCCTTCACCACCGTTCACACGTTCGCCCTCAACCCCAAGTCCATCACAATGGGACAACTCTACGGGGAATTTGACTTGCAGACCCACGAATGGTAAGTAATAATAATTTCCCAGGTTACGAATAACCTGACAATATTTTTAATTCGTCTAACTGCCACCATTATAAGTGGGTTCATGTTCATGATGGCAGACTTAGCTAAGATTGAACCCATTAAGCCTGGACGGGGGAGCCCTCAGACTGAATGTGGATACCATAGACGTAGATATAAAAAACCTATACAGTAGAACCTCGTTAATTCGAAATCCAGCGGACATCAAAAATCAAATTTCGAATTAACGAATTCCCACGTAATTCGAAATTTTATGAAAAAAAAAAAAAAAAAAATACTCCGAAAATCGATTTTCTCGGCCGCCTCTTCAAATCCGGGTGGTATTTTAGCTGTAAATTCGTATTAATACCAATTATTTCTTTATTTTCGCGGTCGATTACCGTAGCAGCCGGCCCTTTAAATTCAGATATTCGCAATAAATTCGTAAAAATGCTATATATTTACGCGTAAATCGAGATTTTGCTGCCGATTTCGGTCGCGGCCTACCCTTTAAATTGAGATATTCGCAAAAATACGATATTTTTCCGCGGAAATCGAGATTTCGCGGTAATTTTCCGTCGCGGCCGGCCCTTTATTTCAAATATCTGAATTTGAATTCGTAAAAATACCATATATTTCCGCGTAAAACGAGGATTCGCGGCCGTATTCCGTCGCGGCCGGCTCTTCAAATTCAGATATTCGAAATAAATTCATAAAAATGCTATATATTTACGCGTAAATCGAGATTTCGCTAGCGATTTCGGTCGCGGTCTACCCTTTAAATTGAGATATTCGTAAAAATACGATATATTTCCGCGTAAATCGAGATTTCGCGGTAATTTTCTGTCGCGGCCGGCCCTTTATTTCAAATATCTGAATTTGAATTCGTAAAAATACGATATATTTCCGCGTAAAACGAGAATTCGCGGCCGTATTCCGTCGCGGCCGGCTCTTCAAATTCAGATATTCGAAATAAATTCGTAAAAATATGATATATTTCCGCGTAAATCGAATTTTGTCGGCAGTTTTTCGTCGCGGCCGGCCTTTTAAGTTCAGATATTTGAAGTAAATTCGTAAAAATATGTCATATTTCGGCATGGATCGAAATTTTTCGGCCGATTTCCGTCGCGCCGTATTTTTTCAACTCGGATATTCGAAGTAAAGTTAGTAAAAATACGATATATTTCCGCGTAAATTGAAATTTCGCGTCCAATTTCCGTCGCGGTGATGAAATACGATATATTTACGCGTAAATCGAAATTACGCGGCCGAGTTTCGTCGCGGCCGGCCCTTTAAATTCAGATATTTGGCATAAACTCGTAAAACTACGACATATATCCGCGTAAAATGTATTTTCTCGGCCTTTTAAACTCGGATATTCGAAATAAATACGACATTGCAGTGTAAATCGATTCAGATTTACAAAATAATAATACTAATTAGGACGATGTATAACCACGTAAAAATACATTTTTCGGCGTTTTACCGCCACGGCTGACTTTTAGATTCAGATTTACGAAATATTATGATTTATTTTCGCAAAAATCAAATTTTTTCGAATTACACGAACAAATTTTCGCGCGCGGACAAAAATAAATTTCGAATTACGAATTAACGAATTTCGAATTAAAAAAAAATTTGTATGAAAAAAATTTTCAGCGGAATTTTTTTTTGCGAAAATTTCGAATTACGCGTTTTTTCGAATTATCGGGGTTCGAATTAACGGGGTTCTACTGTACTTACCCATAAGGTGAAGGGGAACAAACCAAATTGCGGTGAGCGGGGAGGTAGCGTGACCGTCTCGCTTTATGTGATTTGTTAGTAAATGAATCACTATCTAGTCTTTACAAATGTCGATTTCATAGTTAAAATAATTCTCAAAGTTTTCATTTTGCAAAGCCCACCAAAACGATTGAAATCTGACAGGGTCATACGTAGCTCGGTTTTGTTGGTTAACAGTAAGTTAAATCCCACAAGGTTCACTATAAAAACAAAAAATACCTTAAATTTTCATTGAAATAATGTGCAGTGTACTGCGCAACATGGCACACAAATTGTCCACATTCTTGGCACTCCGGTTTGAGTGCTTTCAGAACTCGCCGACCGATCACAGGGCGTTTGAGTTTCTCACGGTTTTAATCATTTTTAAATTACGAATTATTAATGCTATGTTTAATTTTATATATAAAACAATTTATGTGTTCACAATCGTTGTTTTGATGATTTTGTAGATCAAAATGAATATATGCTTTTTAAGTGCTAATATTTTTCAATCCGTTCCTTATTGCTGATTGCGTAAAAATCTTAACTGCAAATCCCAAATCTGTTAAACAAAATTTTGACTTGTTCCCAAAATCGAATATTTTGTAACAGTAAACTTACTCCTGATGAGGTGAACTTCGTTCATGAAACATGTAGAGGTTGTATATATTAAAGTGATGTAAACAAAGTTATTTGTGTTTTAATATAATAAATAAATATCTCTTTTGACGTCACATATACTATAGAATCTCACTAATACGGCACTTCAGCAGTCAATGGAGCAAAAGAAGTTTCTTGATAAGAAGAAGAATGGGACGAAGAAGTATTCAAGAGAGACCTAAACTTAGGTGGCTGGACAGTGCTAAGGCCAAAACCGCGCCCTTGGACATGAAGAATTGGATGATGGCGATCCAATTCCCTATGTCCAATAATCCTTCAAATTTTTTTTCCATTGTGTTTTTATTTGTGTATGTCAGGACTGATGGAATACTGTCTAGTCTGGTGAGGGGGGGCATCGCTGCTGAAGATAAGGACAAGCGCTGGTACGTGTTTGATGGACCTGTGGACGCTGTCTGGATTGAAAACATGAACACGGTAAGAAATTTCGACTCACCTTCCGTTAAACCATCATCATCACTTGGCTCATCACGTCCTGTTTACCTCCATTTAACTTCCCGCTGCCCCATTACTCCCTGTCATCTTTCTACCTACTTTCACCCCATCGCCCCCTGTTAACCCATCAGTTCCTAATATTCCATTGCTTACTGTTACCTCACAACTTACTGTGTAATTTCATTATCTTCTGTTGCCCATCTCTTTCTTTAATCTTAATACTTATCATTGCCTCTTCTTACTTCGTCTGTTCTGTTATCTTATTACCTCATATTTACCTATTACCTTTTCTTACCTCATCATTTCCTGTTACTTTAGTACCTCTTTCGACATCATTACCTCTTGCTACCTCACTTCCTTCTGAATTGTTATAGTTCAGTTGACAATAAAGAGTTAAAGTTTGAAATGCTATACATAGAATGAGGGTACATGAAGAAAGAAAGTGTAACAACTATGTGACGAAGTGCCCCCCTTTTTCGAATATCCTCTCTATCATAAAATAAAAACTCAAACAACAGTAATTATAGGAATCTAATTCGAATTCCAATAGACACAATGTTTGTAAACTGCAGGTGTTGGACGACAACAAGAAGCTGTGCCTGGCCAGCGGAGAGATAATGAAGATGACAGAGACGCAGCGCATGATCTTCGAGGTGGAGGACCTGGCTGTGGCGTCCCCGGCCACCGTGTCCCGCTGCGGTATGGTCTATATGGACACCACTGTGGTGGGCCTCCAGCCGCTGGTCAACATATGGCTGAAGACGCAACTGCCACCGGTATTATAGAAGCTATCCATTCACTGAGAAAGAAGAAGTTTTGAAAAGGGCCCAGGCCTATGGCCGATCACCCAAGATGCCCCCTAGGCTTCAGCCTAGTGATGCTAAGGGTTGATCTGACCCTGAGTATTTTTTTTTTTTTTTTTTTTTTTAATTTGGTACAATATTTTTTTACATTTTAAGTTTTCCAGTAATGTAGGCCTCACTGGGTGGCTTGCCCGTGCTGAGGCCTTCATTTTATAATATGAAAATATAATCTACATAATACATTTAAAGAGAAAACAATACATTTAAAATTAAAAATACATAGTACATAATAATATATTTAAAATTTAAAAAAAATACATTGAAAATTATCTTGTGTGTTTGTGAGTGATGTGTGTTTATATTGGTTTTGTGTGTTACGTGTAGGTTTTATTTTTATTTTATGCTATGACATTTTGGTAATATGTATTGTCTTTTTTGTTCTTTAATCCATTTTGTAATTTTGTGTGTGAATTTATTTTTATTTTCCTCAATTTTAATTTCAAGTTTTACACTGTTGAAAGCTTTTATAGCATGGTATTGGTAGTGTCTTTGTCCAAAGCTTGAATTTACTGTCGGAGTTTTTATGTTTTCTTTGTACGCTTGTCTAACTGGTCTGTTAGTGTTATTTTGTGTATGTTGAAATTTATTTTTTTTGTCAAAAATGTAGTTTAGTAGTGTTTTAACGTATAATTGGCGTATATCTAGTACGTCACAGCTGTTGAATATTTGGTCTGTATCAGTCAGTCTATGTTTTTTTAGTATTACCTTTAAGATCGTTTTCTGTGCGGTTTCTATGTAATTGATAGCCGAGTTTGTTGCTTCTCCCCAAGCAATAATTCCATATTCCGTATTTATATATACTTTGTTTATTTATTTACTTACATTTATAATACAATTATTATACGTAGGAATACATACTATATGCAAGCTTATTGACTGGCATCAGAGAGTAAGAACCCTGCTTCGTAAGGTTTTTAATTAACTGAGCCACTCTCCAGCCTTCTAAGTGGAGTATGGAGATGTGCCGAAACACCCTGAAATTTTCGAAGGACAAAACGTATGTTTAAAGATGAATAATTTTAGCTAGCCGAGTTCCTGCGCAGCGACTTGAAGAACCTGTTCAACCACTACCTATTCCCCGCGCTGGGGGTGCTGCGGGGAGGCCTGCGGGAGCTGCTGGGATCCACCGACCCCTCGCTGGTCATCAAGTTCCTGGAGCTGGTTTCCTGGCGCCTGCGACCGCTCACCGGCAAGGACGGTCGTGCTCCCCCCGGACCGCTTCACCAGAAGAACATGGGTGATTAAACTAACTAACTATCACACCATTTCTCTGCAAGGCTCCTTGCTTCATTCACATTCATACATCGTCACATACATACTCTTCTGTTATTTTGACTCTTGACATGCCCCGTCTCAAGTATTTGATTCCTTTGATTGTGCCATGTATTACTCGGGCGCCCCAGACTTCTTCCACCATTCGCTTCCGCGTCATATATTCTCCTTAGACTTCCTTTCTTCATTCATCCGCTCTACATTCCCAATCCATCTAAGCGTCCATTTCTTAATCTTAACCATTACGCTTACATCAGCCTTGCATTCATTCCGGATCTCAAGATTTTACAAAGTTGTGCCACCCATATGCCTCAGAAATCTCATTTATCTGGGGGTGATTATGAAACATAAAGACTTCTTTCCTTTCCCTTATTCCTCATCCTCTGGGATACCGAACACAGTAAATTCTAAATTCTCACGTGAAAATTTTTTTACAAATTTTAGATCTTCCAACTGTGCACTGATTCTGAAGGTGTCAAAGATATTAGTTCTCTGGAGCGCCTTCCATTTTAGTGCTAATGTCCATTTTTCTCTCATTTAATATTATTTTAAAACCCATTTATGAAAGTAGTATTAATTTTTATGTATCTTTCAGTATTTAACAGGTTCACTACCAACGCCATTTGGCACTATTTTAATGTTTTGAGGATCCCTGCACCCGCCAATTGGCGTGTGCGTCAACATAACTTTCATTGCTCAGTATTCATCCGACAACTGTCGTGAATTGTTGTTTTTATGCTGGCGTTGTGCTTGAATGAATCAAAAATTGTTGTCCATGTGCGGTTTTTAACTACCTACGTTTGAAAGTTATAGCGTGTTGAATATGGGTGACAGAGCTTTCCAAGTTTACATATCGGAGTTTTCCAAACCTTCACTTTCCAACGCTGGTAGTTAACCGGTTAACACTGATTTGTACTGTCTTGTTTACAGTGAACCTGGCGCCCTGCTGGGTGGTGTGGTGCCTAGTGTGGTCGGTGGGGGCCACCTGCGACACGGACTCGCGCTTCAAGTTCTCGCAGCACCTGAGGGAAGCCATGAAGGCACGCGCCGAGAAGTGCCCCTTCCCCAATGAGGGTACAGTCTACGACTACAGGTATTCTTAAACTGTAAATATAATAATGTGTTTTGTAATACATATCTCAATTTGCTAAAGCAGACGATTGGGGGTATTTTATCGTCAAGTTACTTTAAATGATGTCTACCATTTTATACGAAACTAGAAAAAAAAATTACTTACACATATTACAAAGGTTATTGTCGCTTCTTTCGCAAACACGTGAGCAATGGGGGTTAATGACTTTTTGGAATATATGACAATTATTTGAAAGCGTCTATGGATATCTTTTAAGGCGATGCACTACGTGGTGTAGTATTTTAAATTGAGCAGCTATCAATAACAACCCTTACGTAGATGGCGATAAGGTTTAAATTCCCGCTTAACACCATCCGCCTGTTTTGATTTATGCAAGAAAAAAACATGGCCAAAAGTACCTTTTATTTTATTTTGTGGATGTTCAGGCATAAATATTTAAAAAATTTCCGATCATTTTATAAATAACTTAATTTTTCCACATTATACAATAAAATCATAACCGAAAATGGGTTCGTAAGTAGGAAATTTTGAACTTTAAAGCAGTTTTCATAGGCCTTATACATTATTTTTTTCTGGGCTTATAAAAATACTTATCTAAAAAATACTCAATTATTTCAAAGGCCAAGATGTATTCTACTCGCAGTATTTAATTAAAGCATCTGAAACATTTCTAGGCGACCAAATTTTCAAACCAAAAACACATGATTTTGAATTACTACGTATAGCATCGCCTTAAATATAAATACAAAACATGGTGTTGTCACTTTCTAACACTGCTTAAATTATGTATTTAAAACAATGTATAAAACAATGGTGGATCATGTACACAATACACGTTTCATACAAAATAAAGAAATGTATGTATTACTACGCTAAAGCGTTGATGATTATTTTAATTTTATGTACTATACTATTATTATAGGTGCAACTAATCTCCTGCTGACAAGCTACTTGCAGTAGCTTAGCGGGTATAAATAATATTGTATGTAATCTTTATACAAATAAAAAAATAAAATAAAAAAAAAGCTGGATATATGTGGCACAGCCAGCGAGTCAAATAGCCCTGCGCCGTGGTGGGGAAACTCAGGTGGCTTGGCTTGACTCGGCAACCTCCCCTTGAAATTCAGCGAGTCCAAAATCCACAGAGCCAAGCCAAAAAGCGATAGCTTGGCTTGGCCGTATGTGGCAAAGCCCTGAGCCAATGACTCGCTAGCAATCCCCGAGCCAAAATCCGCTTAGTATGAATTCAGACATCGAGTGGGGCAGTATGGCTCACGGAGAAAAGATTCTTCATGGTATGGCATCTTCAAGCGGATGTGGACTTTAAATAATCCTTTGATAAATATTTATTAAAAAAAAAAACTATTCTACTTACAAAAATAAATAATATTGCTATCAATGTACCATGTACTAAAAGGCGCAAAATCCCAATGTGTTAAGGGCAAACTTAAAAAGGATTATTGAATTTTCAGACTAAACGACGGTGGTTTTACCGATCTGACGGACGACGGAGAGCCCATTCCTCCCACCTGGAGGAACTGGATGGAAGGCACCACTAAACTGGTGGTCAATTTGGAGATGAACTTCACAGGTTAACAAACATTTCCACTTATTACCACAAAACAATATTACCCAGTAACGTGCAACCAATTATTTTTGTGAATTCCTAGCTGCCTTTTTGCTTATGACGGCAGTACTGGTATCATGCCTACCGTTATCGTCTTACAAGACAGACACAGACCGGGTAAACTGAGAATTATCAAGGATTCGCTTGAGGTGATGAGAAAACGGCACTGAAACTATTATTATTATCACCATCTGATCCAAAGTGGAAGAATGGAGAGATATTTTTGTAAATGGTTATTTGTAATTAATTTGTTAGATAACCAACACCTGTGTCATAGGTCACCCCAAGTGGTTCGAGGATTTGAGAAGATCGAATGAGGTTTGTTCGGATCTTCTTCATGCTATCTCCAATAATATTGAAAATTCTTATTGCAAAGTAACTAATATTACATTTACCAAAAGTAACCTCAAAGTTGTCTTTCTTTTTAAAAGAAAAATTATGTTTGGGATATATTTTTTACAATCAGACATGGAGGTGCCAACCATCGACACCATACGCAGCACCTACGTGCTAGGTTGCAAGCTGGTAAACAGCGAGGCGGCACTGTGCGTGGGCCCCCCGGGCTCCGGGAAGACCCTGGCCGCGCGCTCCAAGCTGCAGCGCAACCCCCCGCCCAACCTCATCTGTGACTTCATTGTGTTTTCTGCCAGGACTTCTGCTAATGAGACCCAGGTATGTACGATTTTCTTTTTAAAGTTGGTGTGTTTCAAACCCCATCGCAATTGATTGACAATTAGTTGAAACTAGAACCGTCCCCATTAAACACCGATTCTCCTCCCATTTAAGTTTTGATCAAATCAGGATCGGTATGATGTCCGTAATCTAACTAAAGTACCAATAATACGATCAATATTACCGTAAATATTTTGTCCAAACAATGCAAAACACACTTACCCAACTAGAAAATAAATAACGAATCCATCAAAAGGGCAACATAAAGTATGAAATCATTTGTAACTATTTGACGGCCTTCATGGTCGAGGGGTACGGCTCTCGACAAGCTGGAGGTCGCAAATTCAAATCCCGGCATGAGCAAGTAAATTTTATTTCAAATTAAACAATAACTTTGTAAACATCACTTATATTATACTGCCCTGATGAAGCTACGGTTGTAGTGAAACCCGGTCGGCATTAAGTATTTACCTATAAGTGATGTTTACAAAGTTATTGTTTAATTTTAAATTATAATGTCACATCACAAAGTAACCGCTTCATATGAATAAAAAATTTTATTTCATTAATTTGCACCACTAAACGGAATCCACCATTAAACGGCGATTTATTATCACAAATTACTCATTTCAAATAATAATCTAGAGTGGAAGATACTCTCAGTATCGCCCTGGTGCAAGACCACTATTCAGAATTGAAACTAAATGGCTTTGGCCGTGTTTAGCGACCAGATCTGAATACATAATCAGATACTCCACCTTCCTCTTCCCCATATCCTTCCCCTCTCCCTACCTTCGGCCCCACAATATACCCAAATTGGGGATGCCATAGTCTCACTTGCTCCAGACTGTTGGGAGCAGTTGGGACTTCACTTGTGGGGTATTAAAAATAAAATATTAATTATGACAATTTTTCAAAATAATATTTTTCATTAGTGTGCAACTATTGCTTGTTTACACTTGTCTAGGTCGTTCGTCGCTCCTGGACGAAGTATTGACTATAATATTGACAATTTATAAAGATTGTTCATATTTTACTATGTCACTAATTTTTCATTTATCATGTAGGATCTCATAGAGCTGAAGCTGGAGAAGCGCAGACGGGGGGTGCTGGGCCCCCCTGTGGGCAAGAAGCAGGTGTTCTTCATAGACGACCTCAATATGCCGGCCCTCGAGGTGTACGGCGCTCAACCGCCCATTGAAATCCTACGCCAATGGATGGACTTTCAAGGTTATTTTTTCATTCAAGCTACTACTTAACAATGTCAAAAACTGCAACTAATGTATGTGCAATGTGTTCCATGTATAATATGTTCACAACACATATTATGTATATCTGTTTCAGGCTGGTATGACAGAAAAAACGTGGGTGACTTCCGTTTAATGGTGGACATGAGCTTCGTGGGAGCCATGGGGCCCCCCGGTGGGGGAAGGAACCCCGTCAGCATGAGGCTACTGAGACATTTCCACTACATCGGCTTCACGGACATGGAAGACGACAGCAAGGTAGGTCAGATTATGATGTTATGAAGTTATATGCTCATTGCTGTAACCTAGACAGGGCAAACCGTCCATGTCGTCCATATTTATTTGTGCAATGATCAATTGTGCAATGATCAAAGTGTTTGATCAATTGTGTCCAAGGTACTCGTAAGATAATACTGACACTATGGGCGCACAGACACGCCCACAACACACTTTTAGGGCTTTAACTGATCAGTGAACTCCAGTATTTCACTCACAATTTGATTTTGTACTTTCAGAATCGTCTTTGTCTTGCTAAAAAGGAAATTGTGTATTTCTGCTATTTTACATTTTTTGTAAAATTTTTAACTATTTTTTTTTTATTTTTTATTTTTTTTTTATTGTTTAACTTATAACATTGTTACATTGTACATAAAATTAGGTAATAATAGGTAATAGTGAAAACATATTTTTTTTTAATTTCTACTCCAATGAAGAGTGCTAGCTCTTGAGCTTGGCGTAGGAGTTATTTTACAATTATTTCATGTTTATATCGGTAATTAACATAAATACAGTACAATAAATATAAACTTAAAAGAGGATTGTAACGTTAATTTTGGTTGTAACATGAATTGAAGTTATAACATTTGAAAGGTGATATTAATTTTTTTTAAATATAAATTTGACCTTTTTTTTTAATAAAATAAAATCTGGTATTTTTTTCACTTCTTCGGGAAGACTATTAAAATATCTTATGCCTTTGTAAATGTAATTATTGTGCATTTGTTGAGTTGAAAATAGAGGAATTTGGATGTTAAAATTATGCCTTAAGGATGAGTTAAATTTAAGTTTTTTTATTACAGTTTCTTTATATATTTGTAATATCGCATCTTTTTTATAGAGGTCTTCAATTTTTGGTACTTCGAAAATTTTGAACAATGATGCTGAAGAGAATGTTGGTTGTTTTTTCAAAATTACTTTAATAATTAGTTTTTGTACCACTATTACAGAGATTAAAATTTTTTCATATGCACCTCCCCACCCAATGATTCCATACTGAAGTAATGATTGGACTAGTGCGTAATAGACTTTTTTCAGGTTGTTTAGCTTGAGAACATTTCTTAATCTAATGAATATATAGATACATTTTCTAATGCGCTTAACAAGTTCACATATGTGTCTGTTCCATTTCATATGTTGGTCTACAATTACACCGAGGTACTTTATTTCAGTTGTTTGGTTTAGTATGGTACATGATTTATTACAAACATCTTTGTTACATTTTTTTTTGTGTATTATTATATGAATGTTGGGGTAAGTTTTGAATTTATTTATTGTGAATGGTATATAAACCGTTTTTTTTGCGTTAATTGTAAGTAGATTTGTATCGAACCAGTTTTTTAGGATTTGGATGTCATTATTTGCATTTTCATTTACAATTTTCCAGTCATTACCCTTAATTATGATAATTGTATCATCTGCGTAAGATATAACTGTTCCACTGAGGTGTTTTAATATTTAACTTTTTTTTTTGATGGGATAAATACAATGTATTTCGGATTACAGATGATAATAAAGAAACACTGGATAATCTTATACTTATAAGTACTCCTACTCCATACTCCTTTTATATCTCCAGTCGTCTTGCACTCATGCGATCTCACAAGATATTGGTCGCACATTCATTACAATATTGATTCTAATTGTTTGAAAACTATTAACCCCAGCGCGAGATCTTCGGAACCATCTTCATGGCATGGTCGCAGAAGACAGTGAACTGCTCCGACGTGCTGGAACCGCTGCTGACGGCCACACTGGAGGTGTTCTCCACCATCATGCGGGACCTGCTGCCCACGCCGGCCAAGTCCCACTACACCTTCAACCTGCGCGACCTGGCCAAGGTATTCCAGGGACTGCTGATGCTGGAGCCAGGAACTGTCAATGTAGGTGCATTTTCTCTTATCTTTATAAAAGAACGACATAAACATTCCCAAGTTTTGAATAACTGAACTTAGCTAGTATAGGAATCGAACCCACAATGCCTGGATGTGTAGGGCGTCTCTGACTTTTTATACCATTCACTTCTATTACAAATATTTATTTATATAGATTATTTTAACTTATATATATTAAATTTATTGCTTTTTGCTTTAATTTATTTCTGTATCTTTTTTTTAGAACTGGGGACAAATAGCTCGTCTGTGGTACCATGAGAACTGCCGAGTATATCAGGATAGGCTCGTCAATAATGCTGACCGACAATGGTTTGCTACGTGAGTTATGTTCCTGTGACTAATGAAAATTATTGTATTACATTTTTTTTCATTAATAACTATTTCGATTTGTGTATGCTTTTCAGTTTACTGCGAACCAAAATCAAAACTTTCTTTAATCTGGATCCTGACGAGACTATTGGGAATGAGTCGCTGCTCTACGGGGACTTTATGGATGTGATGAGTGATGAGAAGAAATACATTCGTATTACAGACGTTGAACAGGTAAAGCTGTTTTTACTCGTTAACGAGGATAGGGAGGATGAAAAGCTGCAGACAAACTGTAGCCAGAGACGAGAATGGCGTACTTTTTAAAAAGTTTTTGTTTTACAATCACTCCACACAGAATACTATGTCATCTTTGGGGACGCCGTGTGGAAAGTCTTTTTAAGGAAGGAGAGGAAGTTATGGGAAGGCCTTTCCCAACACGGTCTGCCACGCAGTTGGTGGGCAGACACATGCAACGCCAAAACCTGGACAAATCACTCAGGATGACCTATGGTAGAGTTGTTGTTTATCCAATAAATGATTTCCGGCGCTGCAGTACCCGTACCCGCCTTCCGAAATGCTGCTTCTGTTCTATTCTAGGCAGCATGGTTCTGGTTGTGTGGCACGCGTGTGTTTGGATGTATTTTTGCGCATTATCATTAGCGAAATGTGAAGCATTAATTGCAATTAGATGTTATTTTATTACCACAATGTCAATAATAATCTCCTTCGCACATCTGTGTTTCATTTCTTGGATTATAATATTATGTTATGGATATATTTTTTTGTGTGTGTTTTTAGTTAGAGGAAGTGCTCATGACGTACATGGGCGAGTACAACAGCATGACCACGGCCCCCATGAACCTGGTGCTGTTCAGTGACGCTATTGCGCACATCTGCCGCATCTCGCGCGTCATCCGCCAGCCCATGGGGAACGCCTTATTGCTGGGCATGGGCGGTTCGGGTAAGATACTTGTCATTTGTTTTTTGAGATACTGCACAACAGTATCTATGTTGTTGAAGAGCAATATTGTGAGGCTGAAGGAAGTTACTAAACATAGCTCAAACCATTTCAAGCATCTTTTTGATTCTGAATAGTGGTCTCTAACCAAGAAGTTAATGGGAGTATCTTCGTCAATCCATATTTTATTTGAGCTAAGGGTCGCATAATTTGTATTTTTCCAGGACGTCAAAGTTTGTCTCGCCTGACCTGCCACATGGCGGAGATGATCTTCTTCCAGATTGAGGTGACCAAGTCCTACAGCAACACGGACTGGAGAGACGATATCAAGAAGGCCATGATGAAGTCCGGACTGGAGAACAGATCTGTCATGTTTCTATTCTCCGATACTCAGGTACTATTCCATTAGGCTGTTTTACGTTATTGTGTAGTCTGGGATACTCAGATTCTATTATATTAGGCTGTATCATATCATTGTGTATTCTGAGTTACTCAGGTACTATTCCATTAGACTGCATTATGTCATTGTGTACTCTAGGATACTCCTTTATTGGTCCGCCATAACTCAGTGACACCCTTAACATGGCGGGTGAGAAAAGGATTCGGTAGCATCTAGGAATTGAACCCAGGACGTAAAATACTATTTTCAGCACGTCAACACGAATAACTGACTGTTAATTTGATTCCAGATAAAATTGGAGTCGTTCCTCGAGGATATCAACAACATCCTCAGCGCCGGAGATGTGCCTAACATCTACCAGGCGGACGAGCTGGACAAGATCTACATGGCGCTGCGTCACCCCGTCATGGAAGCGGGCCTGCCCGTTACCAAGTCCAACCTGTTCTCCTACTACCAGAAGCGCATCCGCTGCAACCTGCACATGGTCATATGCATGTCACCCATCGGGGAGGTAAGACCACACTAATTCTTCTGTTCCAGCTTAAGGTAGATGTTGGGCACACCAACTTTAGCTGGAACCAGGCGGACAAGCTGGACAAGACAAAAATTCCAGTGTGGCGCGAAACTAATTTGATTTCATAAAATTAATGCACGCTTTATTTTATTTCATAAAATTAATGTGTTTACACGTAATGTCATGAAAAAATTTTTGTGCAATTAGTTTCGTAATGTAAATTTGTACCCATGTTTTATGAAGGCCGACATATCCTTAAAGATGGCTCAAAACACACAAAAATGCTTATAGCTTACTAAAATCAATCTTATTCAATTGGAAACAAAATAAACAATGAAGTGAGAGTTCTTTCTTTTCGTTTTGTAAAGAGCAGCCATTTAAAAATAATAACAAGATTAATACTACATTATTCTTCAATGCGCCCGGCTAAAGCACAGTTCATGTATTTTTAACTTATTTATCAATAGGAAATATAAAAAAACTTCTAGAATATTTATCTTAATGAAAAATATAATAATACTTCTAGAATATTTATCTTAATGGAAAATATAATAAAACTTCTAGAATCTTAATGGAAAATATAATAAAACTTTATTTATTATTTTTGTAATTCTTTACTACATATTTTTTTATAAAATTCGAGAGAAAAAACATTTTTCTGATTGTATGTAGCTATTATATATATAGATAGCCCACCACGGAGGTATTAGGTTGCAGAAGCTCAGCGTTCGAGAGGTTAATGCAGTGGGAATTAATATGACGGCGTCTGTTCCAGATATTCCGATCTCGCCTACGGCAGTTCCCTTCCCTGATCAACTGCTGCACGGTGGACTGGTTCTCCGAGTGGCCCGACTCGGCCCTGCAGGGGGTGGCCCGCAGCACCCTGGAGAGCATGCCGGACCTCGTCATGACAAATGAACAGTTCCATGGAGTGGTGGTATGTCCCATGCTTTAATGCCACGGCGGACTGTTTCTTTTTAATCTGTGTCATTCTATTTTGTCCCTAATCCTTCTGTGTTGCTTGCAGACCATGTGCCAGTTTGCGCACCAGAGTGTGACGCAGGCCAGCGAGCAGTTCCTTCAGCAGTTAGGGCGTAATAATTACGTGACGCCAGCTTCCTACCTCGGCCTACTCGGCAGCTTTGCCGACCTCTTTGGCAAGAAGAAGGGCGCCATCAACAAGCAGTACAAGGCACTCAAAATTGGTGAGCAAAACCCTCCTAGTAGTGATGACCACTCTTGGAACTCATGTAATCAATGTGATAATAATAACAGTTTATTTATGTATTGCAGTTTTGTAGTCTGAGCGCAATGAAGTCCTGTTTTAACTCGACCATTTGGCATTCGGTCTGTAAATTAGTTACGTTTACAATGTTACGTTCCGGTTCAAGATGATGGCATTGTTGGATACTACTTTTTCATCCCGTCAGAGTTCACATTATTGTGGTTTCTACTACTGTTCGAGGAACGAACAAAGGTTGGAATAGCCGCACATTAAAGGGCTATTCCACACAGATAAAGCATAAATGAAGTCTATGGCTTGTGACAGGCGAATGCGAAAACACAATGCGTAACGTTAATTCACAATCAACTTACCGGGTGGTGGATGGAATCTGCATGGTGAGACTCATCTGTCAGCACTGGGACGGTGATCGTGGTTCATTAGCACTCGTTATTTTAAATTAAATTGCGATAAAATATGTAAGGTGATTATTCCGATAAAGAACCGGCGATGGTGTTTTGACAGGACGAACGGTTTTTGTGCGACAGTTCGGCTCATGGCCCTCCGTGGTTATAGCTGACGTGTGCGAATTTAAACTACATAGTTCAAATTCTGACGATACGATTGGTTAGCACACGGCCTATCAAAGCAAACGGCGTGACGGAACAACTACTGTAGCTGTCAAATCGGAATAATCAATATTATCATACCTAAGAAAGTTTGAAAAAAATATTTATTGAGTTGCTGACTTTTCTTTGGATAAATTGTATAATTCCTTATTTGAAATTAAAAGAATATCAGGTACATAAAATATTTATGGTTTATAATTAAGTAAATAGGTATTTATGTACCTACTTGTAAATCTCATAATTTTAGAGGAAATTTTGTTTTTAATTTATTAAATAAGAGAAAACTAGTACGATAGTTTTTTAAACACGAGGTCTAATGTTCACAGAACTACCATGTACTTATTATATTATCAGAAGGATGGCAATAATTACCAGGATACTAAAGTAAAGATGTTGGCTTGAGAGGAGCCTAGAACCGAATGTATAGTGGGCAGTTTCTGAAATAGCCAACAGGTCACGCTTCGGAGTTGCCAGCATTCAAAAACATAAATGCATGTTGAGAGTGGGAACTGCCACATAATTTAGAATCTGTTCCCTCTTTGGTTCCTTAGGACTGGACAAGCTGTACGAGACAGAGGGAGATGTGAGGATACTGCAGATAGAACTGGCCAAGCTGAAGCCCATCATGGAAGTGGCCGCCGTGGAGATGGCTAAGGTCATTAAGCAGATCTCAATTGATACTGTAAGTACGACCTCCACTTGACATGTATATAAACCAATCCTAGCCGCAACTTGTCCTCAATAGAGGATCAGTTTCACCTAGGTATGTATTTATTTAGCAGATTTCCTAAGACGGCTGTTGTAACTGAGATATGATCTAAGTTTTGCAAGGCGCATATTGTTTGAATTTTAGGGTAATAACCTACGTTACACTTCCTCTCCCTTCTCAAACCAAAGTTTTGGTCAGCCGAGCAGTACAAATCATCAGGACAGATTTCAAAATTAAATAACCTTTTCAGACATTAATTAAAACTGACAGCGATAGAACATATTTTATGCTTGATATTGAAAATTGTCAGTGTTTTTTTGTTTAGTTTTAGTTTTTCAACAGTAGAAGTTGCTAGTTTCATTTTAAAGAATCTTAGGTCTCAGAGGGCGAATTTTATATAAAATGACAAATCGTTCATTGTATACCAAATATAGAACATGTTATTAAAAATTTTCAAAAGTACATAAAAATAAAACATTGAAAAAATACCTTCAAAACTTACATCACAAAAAATCAGAGAAAAAATTCATTTCACATTAAACACAAAAATCACCTTTCAAAATTTAAAAATTGCTACCGCCTGAACTAGCTACTAAAATCGAATTAAAAAAAAACAGCACTCAAAACATTAACTCCATCTATATGTATATTATTGTAAGTTCCTCTCGTCCTACAGTGAGTTTTGTAACTCATCGGGATTGCTCTAGTAAGAAATAAAAAATAAAAGGCTAGTTATACCAGCAATTGGAAAATGAAAACTGCAAATTTTTATTCACTCTAGATAGTGAGAAAAAAAAACGAAATCTTTCAAACATACACACGGTCTGAAAGGGTTAAAATAGTTTGTGAACCATCAATATCAGGGAAATGAATAGTGGCTTCCGTGGATGGTGGCTGAGTGCATTGTTTAACCTGTGGATCGCCAACACACTATATTCTCATCCATATTATTCTGTTTAACGCCAAACGGACACTATGGCACCGATTTAACATTTAAAAAGTTCTCGCATCTCATTTGTCACATATGTGGCGCACGTTGTGGCAAACTCTTCTGATTTTAGCTATTTGTCGACCGAAAATCTGGGTTTCAAGAGGTTAATGTTTTGTTTGTATTCGCAGGCCATTGCGGAGGAAGCCAGAGGTCAGGTGGAGAGAGAGCAAGAAGCTGCTGAAGTGATCAAAAACAACACAGAACTGTTGGCCGCTGATGCCCAGAGGGACCTTGGTAAGTCTTCACAGAATATTCTTATCTGTTTCTTTGCTCTATCTTTTTGCACACTGTTGTATATCCTCCTAACATTAAAAATACTCATTTCACTTGTGACTCCGTCTATCTGTCTGTAACTACCGTTCAATGACCTATGGAACTTGGATTTGCTGTGAATTTATGTATCATTTTCAAAATTGAAAGTGTTGTTTTGAGAATTCAGACTAGCAATAAAGTACCTACTTATTGTTTATTTTATTTTATAAATATTAAAAAGTTTACCATTTTGGTGACTTTCTTAACTACCACACTATTATGGCGGTCGCACATGATTCATGTAAGAATAATAATAATAAAATATAACGGAAAAGCAAATTGATATGGTAAAACAAAAACTAAAAAATACACATCATAATAGAAATAGAAATAAAGATAAAACTTACAGTTACACGGGTAGTAAAAAGGGATATAGAATTAATTGACTTTATATCTGTGTTTAAAGCATTGTATATTTTAACCGCTTCTGTGCCAAGAGCGAGTTAACTCGCATTCTTGGCCTGCTGTGCACAGCTACACTTCTACCTACTGGCATTTAAAAGGTTAAGAGCGATGAACCAGAATCGTCGTTGAGCGAATGTGGTTCTAGTTTTAGGGACCACGCATCCCAGGTTTGTTGAAAAGCTACATAATATTTTAAACAGAAAAATATTTTAATTTCCAAACTGGACTGTTCCAATCTGTTTGAATCTGTATTTGTCGAAAAGTCAGACTAACCGAGATTTTTACGTGTCTACGCTAGTAACATAATAAGTTGATAAATACTTGTTTTATTTCCGTAATAGATGAGGCCATCCCAGCCCTGATAGCGGCAGAGAACAGTTTGAAGTCCCTGAACAAGAATGATGTGGTTGAAGTAAAAGCAATGAAGAGCCCCCCTGCCGGTGTGGTGATGGTCATCGAGTCCTTGTGCATGGTTTTCAATATTGCCCCCATTAAGGTAGGTGCCCTGTTTTTTTTATTATTATTTTTTTTTTACATGTGTTATTTTATACAAGAAGAAATAATACTAAAAAATTTATCTACTGTACAATTTATTTTTTGCATAAAATAAATAAATAAATAAAAATTTGAAGATTTTCAGGATTCTTTCAGTCTGGGGAATAGCAGATTCTGAAGAGAGCGGGGAGAGGGAAAATATGGGAAAGAGTAAGGGTTGGAAATGCCTAGCTATTCAGATCTTGTCCCAAACACGGTTAATTTCAACATTTCAAGGATTATTTGGATTCTGAATGGCGGTCTTTCAACAGAGAGATACTGAGAGTGTCTACCATTTCGTTATTATTTACCATCCTTCCTACATTGCATACCCAGCGGAGCCGGCCCAGTTTTTTCTCATCTTTGTTCTGGGGTATGGCCTACTGGAAGACTTCCCTGTGGAATCGCTCTCAGTATTTTCAGTGGAAAATTTGGAAAGTGGATGATTTGGTCTTCTGGAATTCTTAATACTTGACCATATTATATTAATGCATATATATTTTTTTTAAATCCAGATAGCCGGAGATAAGCCTGGTGAGAAGAAGCTGGACTACTGGAAGCCCGGCTCCCAGATGCTGTCGGACCCCGGTGGCTTCCTCGACAGCCTCATGAACTTCGACAAGGAGTCCATCACAGAAACCATGATCAAGAACCTCAAGAAGTACGTGCTGGACCCCAACTACGAGCCGGAGAAGATTAAGAAAGTACCAAAGCATTCTTCTTTTTCTATCATATGGTGGTGGGGATCATAGTTGGAAATCAAGATCCTTTTTCTATCATATGGTGGTGGGGATCATAGTTGGAAATCAAGATCCTTTTTCTATCATATGGTGGTGGGGATCATAGTTGGAAATCTAGATCCTTTTTCTATCATATGGTGGTGGGGATCATAGTTGGAAATCAAGATCCATTTTCTATCATATGGTGGTGGGGATCATAGTTGGAAATCAAGATCCTTTTTCTATCATATGGTGGTGGGGATCATAGTTGGAAATCAAGATCCTTTTTCTATCATATGGTGGTGGGGATCATAGTTGGAAATCAAGATCCTTTTTCTATCATATGGTGGTGGGGATCATAGTTGGCCAGTTTATGCATTGCTCTTTGACAACCTCCGTGGTCGAGCGGTTAAGATACTTCACTATTAAGATGAGTGCCTCCACTTTGATGAAGATTGGTACATCCACCTACCACCATCCAAACACTTTAGTCGACTTTGTTTTGTTGTTTGGCGTATGTCTATATCGAAATGCCAGTGTGTGTAGTGTGTCACTGTAAAACAAAAAGTTTGGTATAGCCAACGTGGTTGCTTTCCCTAAGAAAGAACAGCTGTCATATTGCGTTGCCACATCTAGTACATTCGGCTAATGTCGGCATTGAACGCAAGAGTCCTCTCTCTGCACCACAAACCTCCTAAAAATCAAACTAAAAACATTTTTAAGTGCATACTCAAAATCCTTGTACATTTTTTCAGTTTTGAATAATCTCAATTGTTATTAACACATTTAAGCCAGGTATTTTTTGCCCTGGCGCTAAGCTGTCTCCAGGCGAAAGTAAAGGTCCCGAGTGATTTTCTTTAATTTGTTTTAAATCGCTATATCTTCGAAAATAATTAAAATATTTTAATAAAAATTTAGTAACTCAACATACCCAAGCTATAAAAGTACCAAACGAAAATCGAATATTATTTGAAATGCAACTCAATTAACCTTGTAATATGTTTATTACGGTCCGCCTATCTGTATTTGCCCATTTTCCCTTTCTTTAAATACGTCCGACATCTCTCGCTCGCTTTCACATAAAAGTTAAGTGGGGCAGAACAGAGATAGAGATTCGAATCGGGTTTCACGGTCATAAAAATCCTCATTCCAGGAATTGAATTATTACAATAATAAATAATATACTATCCTTTTGTTGAAATACCGATGGAAACGAAAAGCACGAAGATAAATATAAAAGGAAGACTTGCATTACGATTGATTGCAAAGAGATTGGTATATAATATTCGTGTTAAAACATTAAATACATCTTTGGGACTGCCAGGTGACATTGGTGGGAGATTTAAACTAAGAATTACACACGAAATTGGTGAGAAACGTCGATTTGGCTGCAAAATGGTAATGTTTATCTCACTTTATAGGTTTCAAATAAAGCTCTAAGTACATAATATAAGTTTTATCGTAAGGTAAAACTTTTTCAGACATTGAAATGAGGCCGGCGCAATAGGTTGAACTACCTTTCCCATCGCCATTAAGCATCAATCAACACAACGGTTAGAACTGCCTTTCCTGGCCGAAGTGTGTTAACTATTACACAATATTAAGTACTTCCTTTCATGTTATTTGCCTTATAAATAAATATATCGACATAATGTAAAAAATAAAAATAAAATGAAGTAAGGCTGGCTACTCTATCTTAAAATACCTCTGGACTGTCAGTTTTTTTGCACTATCTTAATTAATTTTCATAGGTGTCCAAAGCCTGCCAGTCTCTCTGCCAGTGGGTACACGCCATGTACAAGTTCTACCATGTGAATAAGTCGGTAGAGCCGAAGAAGGCGGCGCTGGCGCAGGCCAAGGCCGAGCTTGAGGAGACTGAGCGAGTGCTGCAGGCCGCGCAGGACAAGATGCAGCGCCTCATTGATGGGCTCGACCGCCTCAACCTCTATCTCAAGCAGAAGGAGGCCGAGAAGGCCAAGACGGAGGAGGAGATTGACCAGTGCTTGGCAAGGATGGACAGGGCTGTGAGGTAAACTATTATTTGCATCAACGGATTCATTTAACATTCAGCGGATCAAAAATGTATGTTCTATTACACCACTGGTAGAAAAAACAGCATTCTCACATGATGTATATAAACTGAAGATTGCAGCATTCATTTTGCTATTCAATTCAACGTATTATTATGTATGCCACTTGCATGCATTTTATAATGACTTTCTACTAAGATTTTGAGAATGTTTTTTTGGAAATTAGAAACGTATAGCTTTTTAATAATAAAATGAACAAGTCTTTTTTTTTTGCTTGCGACATAACTATATAAAAATGTCCAATCGACGAATTTCTTTATTCATTTTTTATAAAATTCCACAATGATTTTTTATATAGCAACACTGAAAGTTCGGTTGACTTAGAAATTTTGCATTTCGGACAGCTTCGGTTCTCAGAAGTAGCATAAGATAGCAGAAGCATTTTTACACCAAAAAATTATAAAATGTCTTTAGTAATTTTTACAATCTCTGACTCTACAGTGGTTAATGAATCTATGTATATTTAAAAATAAAATAGAATCTGCTCCCTCTCAGAAATTTGAAAGATATTATGAAGTGAAGTTTGTTAGTTTCTTCGGCTTCTGACTTGGCGGCTTACAATTATATTCATTTACTTCAATTATTTTCATTTACTAATTATAATTATCAAAAGGATGATTTAAAAAATACAACAATAACCAGCGAGGTTATGTTAAGTAGTTCCATTCGAATCCAGGCATTTGAATAGCCTGCCCACGCGTGTCAAGCAGGTCTAGTACATTCCTTCCTTGCCGACTTAGCAGGAACAGCAGGAGTAGTTACCGACTTTGACGACAGAAGTGAGAACAGCACCTTTGGCAGCGGATTAGCGAACCAAACGTCTGTGGCGGTAATATTCAAATATGTAGTTAAAATTATCTGTATGGATATTACATAATATAATGCTTTTATATATATATTTCATAGGTTAATCAGCGGTCTCGGCAGTGAAAAAATCCGTTGGATCAGCACCATCGCCAAACTGGAGAACGACCTACTGAATGTGACGGGTGACATCCTTATCAGCGCATGTGAGCCTCTCTTTAACACCAATAATTATGATTTTAAAAAGTCTAATGGAATCAACAGAATGGAAATGGACCACAAACTCATATAAATGACTTAATACTCATATTAAATTAACTACGGAACCATTGTAAAATTCTGTAGGCCCTAAAGATTGACAGTGTTAACCCCTAGATCAAGGGTAGGGAACCTTTTTGCAATCAGGGGCCATTTGGATTTTTGTAGTAACACCCGCCGGCCGCACTTAGATTTTCTGGCATAGGTGGGGAGAAAACATTTTCCAAATGCTAAATTTTGTTTCATAGAATAATTTCAACTTTTTTAGGAGAATCTATGGTAACCTTTTAAATGGAAATAATAAGCGCGGTGTTCTCTCTTTCTATTACTGTTTAAGTTGTATATGTCACTATAATACAAAATGATACAGCATGACTTTTATGAGTCCGCGTCAGGCTGGGAGAAATATCACCCAAAAAGATTCTACTAATGTTTGACGTCTGGGAGATATATCTCCCAAAATTGCTCTGGGGGTTAAAAGAAATCAGAAGATTAAAAACCCTGTCTTTCTCTGTTTTGTCTCTGAATATATAATTTGATGAGCTTTTCTGACTAGGTGCTGTGGCATATATCACCCCTTTCACTGACAACTTCCGGCGGAATCTGCTTCAAAAGTGGAGTGAGAAGATAAAGGAGTGTAAAGTTCCTCATACGCCCGGCTGCGGTCCCATCAGCACTCTTGGAGAGCCCGTTGTCATAAGGTGCTTGGATATTCTAAAAATGACTTTAGGTCATATGTGATACCTACATCTAAGCCAGATTCTTCCCAACCTTTTCCTTCTTCTCTTCTTCCGGGTTTAATATAATAGTCAACTATCTTGCGTCCTTGCTACATGTCCTGCCAAGCAGAGCCGTCACAGCTCTCTAAATCTCGTTTTAGATGGCTATTAAAAAAATAGATTTTGCTAATCGGCGCAAACATGGTCTTGTTCATTTCAACCGACATTGCAAAAGTATGTTTGGAAAATGATGTCAACATAATTTTTCAGATCTTGGCAGCTGAACAGCCTTCCTCAGGACACCATGTCCACTGAGAGCGCCATCCTCGTGATGAACTCCCGGCGGTGGCCGCTCTTCATCGACCCGCAGGGGCAGGCTAACAACTGGATCAAAGCCATGGTAATACGCAGACCCTGACTCCCTTACCAACACCTGGTAGATACAGACAATGAAATAGTATAGAAAAATGATAATGAGGGAGAATTCAACTGTATCCCAAACTATTTCTCATGAATCAATTGCTTCTGGGTGATTCTGAATGATTTCTGTATCTCGGGGTCTTTTAACCACTTCACTCAGGTTTAACTGTAAATTTTGTCAATGTTGCATCCATAAGCAGACTCTGATTTCATCCGTACTAAGGATTACATCTGTGCCAAAGGAAACAGTTATTTTCAGTCTCTTCCTTAACCGGTGGGTTGCCGAGAGCCCCCCAAATACACCCTCGCGGCTGCAAAATGACGTTTTGCAGGCGTCGTTTGCCAGACAGCTGACAGTAATTTATTACTCACTATTTGGCAAAATGATGTTCTGTCAATTTAACTGTTTAATCATATAATGTGTTTTTCAAAATTTTATATTTATTGGATAAGTAGTTTCTCTAGAATAGCTACTTATATTCAGAGAAATGATTTTTTTTCCTTCATTTTATATTTTAAAAAGTTGAATATAAAAATTCCAAGATATTTTGAAGATTATATTTTGTTAGAAAGGGTTGTTTCACAAATTTAAACAATTCATCAAATTTCTATGTTGATTTTCAAGTTCTGTGAAGGTTCTATTCAAGCTCTGTTATTATTTCAGTTTTGTGAAGCGACTGGCCAATAATGATATAATAATAGAACTTGAATAGAACCTCCACAGAACTTGTAAATCAACTTTGAAATTTGATGAATTGTTAAAATTCTGTGAAACAATCCGTCCTTAGTATCCTTCACAATGAATCGTAATGAATGTAAAATGACATAAACAAGCACAAGAAATCCGTTGCAAGGTTGATGATGTTTCCACTACTGCGCTGCACTTTTTCACAGATAAATTAAATTTATTGGCAGGTGACGAAGCGACAAGCTAGAATAATATTAGGATGTATTGTTTCCTTTCCAAGCGAATGAAATACATTTTTAGTACGTTTATATTACGTACGTAAATACGTTTAGCCACGCATTTCTCGATCCCTTTCCACATGTTTCCTTCAAATCGAACATTCTAATCTGTAGACTGCTATAGACTCTTTAATCTTTATTTCCAGTGCAAACAAGACGGTCTCCTAATTTGTAAGCAGAATGATAGAGATCTGCTGCGCGTTTTCGAGACGGCGATTCGATTCGGAAAACCAATTCTCTTGGAAAATATTGGAGAGACTCTGGATAATTCTCTCGATCCTATCTTAAAGGTACACTTCATCCATTAAATGTGTAATATCATTAGTGCTGAAGAAGAATGTAGGGTAAACGAGGACAGTCAGGCACACCAATCTATCCATTCTGGAAGAGATAGGCATCCAAAACTAGGCTGTCAACTGTCTGCCTACATGCCAACCTGGAAACTGGAACCTGGAGACTGATTGACACTGCCACAGGCCTCCAAATCCCAGATCGGATAGACATGAGTTCGATAAAAGTCTGCGGTCATGATCTTCGGTAATGAGGAAACGACTAAAGAAGAGGTCAATTTTGTGCCGAACAAATCATTTTTAAAAAGATTTGATGGTTTATTTCAGAAACAAACCTACTCCCAAGCAGGGCAGCTGGTGATGAAGGTGGGAGACTCGGTGATTCCGTACGCGGAAGACTTCAAGTTGTTCATCACCACAAAGCTGGCCAACCCGCACTATAGCCCAGAAGTTTCTGTCAAACTGCAGATTGTCAACTTCGCACTGGTTCAGACGTTAGTCAGCATTACTTATGTTAATATTGTCTTCAATGATTAAATATTAAAATTTAAGATTTTACTCAATCAACAAGTTAATCTACTAGAAAAATAAAAATAAATCATTTGTTTTATTTTATTGTTTGCCCAAACCAGAGGTCTTCAAGAGCAGCTCCTCTCCATAGCCGTCGCGGAAGAGCGTGCAGAGCTGGAAGAACAGCGCGTTATGCTGGTGGCGAACAGCGCACAGATGGCGGCGCAGGCAGCCTCCATGCAGAGCCGCATCCTCGTGGGCCTATGCGAGAGCGTGGGCTCGCCTGTGGACGACGTGGAGCTCATAGAGACGCTGGAGGCCATCAAGATCAAGAGCGCCGAGATCTCAGTGAGTTTTAAACTGAGCCTAACTTAGAAACGCTGTCGTGTAGTTATGCTTGTCAGCTGATCACAATTAGATAAAAAGCTTAAACAGACTTAGTACGGGTTGTTTCGGAGGATTTGAACAATTCATCAAATTTCAACGTTCATTTACGGGTTCTGTGGAAGATTTTTTTCAAGTTCTGTTTTTATTTCAGTTTTGTTAATCAACTAGCCTGCAATGATATAGTAACAGAACTTGAATAGGACTTTCACAGAACCCGTAAATGAACGTTGAAATTTGATGAATTGTTCAAATTCTCCAAAACAACCCATCCTTAGAATCGGGGGTAACGAGGACATTTCAAATGTCAAAAAAATAAAATGGCGCTGATTGACTATTTGATGACAGTGGAGCTCATCGAAACACTGGAGACCATCAAGATCAATATCTAACCTGAACCTTACTTACCAAAAGCGGTCGAATTGTTATGCTTTCTGGCTTATTAAATAAAAAGGTGCAACGGACCTAGATTCTGCGTTTAACGAGAACCTTTCAAAAAAGAAAATGGCAATGATTGACCATTTGATAGCAATGTTACATCTTAATTTTTTATGAAACCCCCCGAACTTCGTCTAACAAATAAACTGAAAAGGTAACACCTAAATTAACCAATATGTAACATGCCATCTTAACCGATAATAGTTATGCTTGCTACCTTAACTTTCCCTAAACAATCCCTAAACCAAACCAGATCCCAAAGAGATCTCACTCGCACTCTCAAATTGGCCCCCTGAACCGGACCTGCAAATGGAATAAAATGGTTTATGTGTAGGCCCAATTGATAATTCAGGGGAAGATTGATGGAAGACATAGGAGAAGAAGTCGTTACACTTCATGGCTTCATAATCTTCTGTCATGTTCAGGGTGGATCAATGCAAAACGAACTCTAAGCAGAATTCTTGCCTAAACAGACTATGCAATAATTAGGTAGCATATTTTCCAAGGTGGATATTTTCAGTTGCAAACTTACCAAATACAAGAGGTCCATAAAAGAATATTTCTCTGATGGTTTGTGAATAATTTTATGTCTCTATTGTTTATATTTCTATTATGATTTAATTTATATCTACAATCTCTCTCCATGGCTATAAATGTATTGATAAATGTTTTGTTTTGTAAATTTTTCACTTTATAATAATTTCTTACAAATTTAATTTACTTATTCCTTATTATGCTATCTCAGAAGAGGTAAAGTCACAAGGAGGAAATCCATAATTAGTTGTATTTTGGCTATATAATACCTACTTTGTACAAACTGAAATAAATGTAAACTGTCGATTTCCCGAAAATTAATCCATGTGTCTGGTACAAGTGCATTTCTGCTGACATATTCCGGGCAACAATATATATTCAACCTGCGGAGTGAAGATTGTTCAGATAATTGGCTCGTAATAGACAACTTTCAATATATTATATGAAGATGAATATTGACACATTCTGTAACGGAGAAAACTACAAACCCCGGACTGAGATCGATTCTTCAAGATATCGATCGATGAGAGACATCTTTATTGCTACCCGTGAGCTGCGCAGTAGATTGCGCAGAGAAGAGGAGAATCATTAATTTCTCCAGCCAGTCAGATTTTGGGAGCGGAGCAGACTACTTGTGACTTGCGGAACCATCGGCAACCAGTACCACAACATGGCGGGTTGGAAGAAACTTTCACGTAAATCATCATTTAACTTTAGATAGTTTTTCGGCTTATCTTTATCCTTTTAAATCTTTTTATTTCTAGAAGAAATAAATGGCGCCCTTTATATAATTAACCTGTTAACTTTTATGATGACTTTCATTTATAAAATTCAACATGCAGATGCTCTTCGAGTCCTGCACACGGCCCTGAGAATCCTTTAGTTTAAAAAAAATAGAGTCTCCTTTGCTACTTCATTTATTTAATTAACCTTATATTGTACTAGCTTCCATTCTGAATAAACGATTATTTGTTAAACTCATCCTTCTTTAATTTACAGTTGATTGAATATGTTTTATTTCAGAATACACGCAATCCATATTTGATTTACATTTTATTAGTGTTGCTCTTGGGTATAACTAATCATAATATATCTCTTATAAAATCGTTACAATTCTCATTACAATTAACTCCATTTATGTAAATATAATTGGTTCTTGTTTCTGTTTGTTTTTAGATAAAAGTGAAAGAGTCCGAGGAAACTGAGAAGGACATAGACGTGGCCCGGCAGGTGTACATCCCGGTGGCCGAGAGGGGCCGGGTGCTGTTCTTCTGCGTGGCGGACCTGTCCACCATCGACCCCATGTACCAGCACTCCCTGGCCTGGTTCATCAGGATCTTCATCAAGAGCATGACCAACACGGAGCCCAACAGTGAGTGACCTTATCCCCCGTACAGTGTCAGGGAGTTAATTCTATTTATCAATAATATTACCCCCTTCCCTACTGACAGAATCATTGCCTAGTCAGTTCTACGGGCAGGAAGATAACACAATCTATACTAACACTGGTCTTGGAAGGTCTTCAGTAACATAGAGGCTTATGGAGCTACTGACAATCTCATTTCATCCGTCTTGGCGGAAGGAAACGTCGGTCCTTCCTTTAATGCGCACCAATTTTCCGATCCCTTTCTGCATGTTTCCTTCAAATCGTATGAACAAAATATTATCTGTTCGTAGAATTCTTTATGCCCTACGAAATGACAAGAGTTAATGATAATGATGGTGTAATGATTGTAGGTCGGAGACTATGGTACAGGGTGGGGCAAAAGTAATCACCCGATGTTCTATTGCTGTAATTTTTTTTGTTTTATGATAAACTTTGGTACTGCTTGTTATTCCGCATTCATGCAGAGTAAACCGATTCATGTCTTGTCGATTTGTATTCTGCGTTTATTTACTTCACAAATGTCAAAACCGAATGAAAATTTGGTACCATTTGCAAAAGTTATAGCGTTTTCCAATAGGGTGATTACTTTTGCTCCACATGTCTTGTCGATTTGTATTCTGTGTTTGTTTACTTCACAAATGTCAAAACCGAATTGACCTTTGGTGGCATTTGCAAAAGTTATAGCGTTTTCCAATTGGGTGATTACTTTTTCCCCACCCTGTATAATAGTGAAGTACGTCTCTGATGAATATACAATCTGAACGTAAGTTATAAAAGGCCTGTTTGCGTGTACGAGGCTCTCTTCATTTTTTAACATAATTGTGAAATTTCACTATTCCATCATATCGATTGTACTTTGAATATTATACCATTTAACGGAGTCTATATTTCATTGTACCTTTCTATAAACACTAAAACAAATGATATAAATAATATTTGATAATTTGCACAGCGCCGTTTTTGGTAAAAATGACCCCAAGGGCACTGTAACTCGAGCCAAGTTCTCGAACGAATCCATCAGCAAGAAGTAGCTGGCAGTACATTATACCATTTGCACCATAGGATGTGAGATTCGAGCACGCTCAGCAGGAAGTTAGCCATGGATTGTAGCCACACTCCCTGATGTGTAAATATCTAAAAAAAAATTTAATGTTTCTTTCTGTGGATTTGTAACTGTGGACACCGGTTCCGGACTGTGCCAAATGTCCTTTCTAAAATAACAGCGTTCTACTTTTATCCATGGTTTATATAACACATTTAATTAATTGTTTCAGATAAGATATCCATTCGCCTGGAGACCATCATCAACTACCTAACCTTCTCGCTGTATGCGGAGGCGTGCCGCGGCCTCTTCCAGCGCCACAAGATGCACTTTGCCTTCCTGCTGTGCATCCGCATTCTGCTGCAGGAGGGGCAGATCGACCCCATGGAGTACTTCTTCTTCCTCAACGGGGCACAGGCCAGGAGTGTCAGTTAAATATTTCAAATACTGTACTTGTTTACCCCCTTCTTCCATTCAGCATTGGGGCACATTCAAGGGATACTTTAAACTTAACATTTTCAAAATGAGAATGGGTTTTATAAGACATCCACTCGAGGGAAATATTTATTTACATTTACCATATTACTTAATTAATACCATTCCTCAAAATATTAATACAGAAGCATATGCACTGCTTACTGCGGTTTAAAGCCAATGAATCTACCTAGATTACGCCATTTATCACATATTTTTAGGTTCTATAACTTTGGTGCTTTATGACAAGCGATCGCTCAAAACATTTTTACAAACTTGCCATTGATTAAAACCCGAGTGGTTAAAACCCGTACTTGTGCTCCAACAACTAGGCTGTAATATGACATGCTGACATTTGTGTTTCCTCCCTCCAAAACGCTGTCCTCTTTAAGACCCAGGTTCACTCTTTCATCTCCTCTCAAAGACCCCCTGCGCAGTATCTCCAAAGATATATGTTTGAAAATGTGTACGGAGTGTAAATGTAAAATCTATTTATTTTTTTCGTCTACTTCAGTCTTCTTCAGCAAACTTCATCAGTGAATTTAGAAAATACTGGGCACTGAAATAGCATTATAATTTTTACATAGTTTAGCGATCCATTCCATTTTTTCTTACTTTCAAAATGAGGATGCCATAGTTCTCTGAACCCAGCAAATTAATATTTTTTGTGCTGTAAAAATTAAACAATTTAACCATATTTTTGTTATTTGTTTTTGGGGTGTTATGCCGTGTTGCGCTAACTCCTTCTTTAGCCAACTTTTCGGACAGCATTGCAGTGTCCATCATCAGGGCAGATGTGTTATTTGATCTTACAATTTAATTTTAATTTAATCTTAAATTTAACCTTACTTTCCTTTCCATTTATTCCAGGAGCTTCCTAACCCCGATCCTGACTGGATTTCTTTTAAGATGTGGCAAGACATCCTATCCCTGGCCACCCTCCCTAACTATGTGTCCTTGGTAGAATCCTTCCATATGCACCTCACAGAATATCAAAAGATCTACGATTCCAATGATCCACATAGGTTATTTCTCCTTATTGTACATATTATTTAAGATGTGGCACGACATACTTCACCTGGCTACCCCCCAGCTATGTCTTCCTAAGTAGGTAAAAGTTTATTTTTTTAATTTCTCAGGGTCCCCCTGCCCGCCCTCTACGCCAAGAACCTCAGTCCCTTCCAAAAGCTGCTGGTGCTGAAGGTGCTCCGGCTGGACAAGCTGTCCAACGGCATGCAAGACTTCATCGTGGTGGTGCTGGGCCAGAGGTTCGTGGAGCCGTTGGCCTCAGACCTGTCGGCGATGTACGCCGAGGCTGGCGTCAACACTCCCCTCATATTTGTGCTGAGCACGGGGACTGACCCGGCCGAAGGTATTACTTTATTACATTACTATCATCCCTTCCCTTGGTTTAAAGTTTCTCCACACAACTTCCCTGAGAGGGAACTTCGTGTAGTTACTTGATATGTACTTATTTTTTTATTTTAATACGTATGGCACAACGTGTGTAACAAGTGTAAAGCGTAGAATAACAAAAAATATTATTATTATACTAATATAAGACATTATCCTAAATGTACGAGTAAGTTATGCCTTATTTACAGAGCTGTTTAAGTTTGCGGAGCGCATGAAGATGACAAAGCGCCTGCAGGCCATCTCGTTGGGCCAGGGGCAGGGCGTGAGGGCTGAGGCCATGTTCAAGACGGCGCTCAACGATGGCAATTGGGTGTTCTTCCAGGTAACATACCTCATTAAATAACTAAATAGTCATTAGACCCACGTTTCTTGCAATGGGCAGAAAGGATGTGATTTATCAGTAGTTCGCTAGCATTCGTTGGTGGCTTGGAACGGTTTTTTGTTCTTGATTGAATATTAGTGATAGATATTATAACATGTTGGTTTTTATTTGTTCAGAACTGTCACCTGTCGCCGAGCTGGATGCCAAACCTGGAGCTGATGGTGGAGCAAATAGTGGTGGAAAATGTCCACAAGGACTTTAGAATTTGGCTGACTTCCATGCCGTCACCTGCGTTTCCCTCAGCCCTGCTGCAGAATGGTTAGATATAGAACACTTTCTCTAATTTATATGTAATATTATGATGAAAAAAACCCTTTGATGATTTTCTCTAACTTAACGGACGGATTGCAATCTTTGAAACATTCGTCAGGTGGGAATTCTATTTTTATTTTGCCAGTATTTCTCCCGTCTGTGCATCAGTTGCATCATGAGAATGACTTATTTATTTTATACTCAAAGCAATAGATTTTGCCCTTGATGTAATGTTTTATTTTTTATTTATGATTTTTTTATTCCGTCCACATTTTCTTGTCAGTACATTATTGAGTCTACCCTGGATACATTGACTAAAGAAGTAGGAAGCACAACATGGCATGTTAATCCAAAAAAAAAACACGATAATACTTTTAGCTGTGAAAATCAAAAATCATCTTTCTTTCGTTGTCCACAACACTAATAGGTGTATCTCATATGTATTAGGAAATTTTTTAGGATAGGGAAAAAACTGGATGCTTTTACACTTTTTATTTTTTTTTTTAAAGAAAGACAAACATTTGGGTTAAGAGTAACCTGACAATATTTGAAAAATTCCTACTACTACCACAGTAAGCGGAAAACGTTTCTTGGGTTGTGATGGAGGACTTAGCCAGCCGAGGAATTGAACACACTACGCCTGGGTGGGATCCAAATGCGATGTCAACTCAGCCACTGACCTGTCATACATTATGTACATTGCTTACAAATGTTTCGTTAATGGTGTAAAAAATCATGTGTAATATTAAGAATTCGGCAAAAAAAAATATGTTTTGTCTCTCCTAAAAAATTTCGTATTATGGGCGATGTATTATGTAGATATATAATTTAAATGTATATCTTGTTGTTTGATTGGTTGTTAGGAACTAAAATGACAATGGAGCCGCCTCGGGGCATTAAGGCCAACATCCAAAAGGCGTATGCAAGTCAGGTGGCTGATGTTGCCGCAAGCTTTATTGGGGAAGACCCCAAAACCCTCAAATTCAAGGTTGGTATTATTTTTTTCATATATTTAAGTTTGTAAAATTAGGGATTAGCCCTGTAGTATTCCAACATCGGAAGGATTGCATCATTAGAACTTTTAAGTCAGATAAAACTGCTGGTTTTCTTCTACTGGTATTCTAATGAACGGTGCTCAAAAAAAATTTACTAAAACGGCAGGGCATAAGTCTTCCAAATATTATTGTTATTATTATGGGTGGTATTTATTTATTATGAAGATTATTACTGTTGCGCTTTTTTAGTTTTAATTTACAATAAAAAATAATTAAATTATTATTTTTATTTTTTGTAGTTTTTTGTTTTTTTAGGCCCACATTTATTTCTTTACTAGCTGTACCCCACCACGTACTGGTACTATACCGTTTCTGTCGCTCAGTCTGTCTGTGCAGATCGAGAAACAATAGGGCGTGTTGCTTTTACGTCCAACAGATTGCTGTGTTTTTCAAGAAAAGCATGTTTTTACCTGTCACAGGTGACATTTATATAATATAGGTATATAAAAACACACACGTATTCAAATGTAACATTGTTTTAAAATTTCAAAGCAATCGGTGAAGAAATTTTGGAGATTTAAGATTTTAAACAAACAAACATTTATATTTGTTATTTATATAGATTTACTCTGCACGTCATAAGGTGCCTCGTAACCGTGATGTAATATTTTTTCCAATCATAATATTTATTTAGTTATTGTGATCCTCAGTGGCTAACCTACAGCCTGTGTCTCTTCCACTCCGTGATCTTGGAGAGGAACAAGTTTGGGCGCCTCGGCTTCAACGTCCCGTACGAATTCACAGACGGGGACCTGCGCATCTGCATACAGCAGCTGCAGATGTTCATCTGGGAGTACGAGGAAATACCTCTGAAGGTAACCCAACCTTACCTAGCAAACAGACAACCTCTCATAGCCTCCATCTAAAGGCCAAAAACGATCACCCCAAACAAGCCAGGCAACTACTTGAAATGGATATAAGTCACTGTGGGACATAGAACTATTAAGGTAGAAACACACTGAGTAGATGTATGCATTACTACGTTCCCTGTTCAACGGGCACACTGGTTCTAAGCACGCAACGCGTGTGACCACGTGACAAGTGATCTCTAGTTCTTAAGTATGCAGCGCGCGGGCGTGTCAGTTGATTGGACATTTATTTTGTAGGTTATGTTTATGTGTTTTACTTGTCAGCAGAAGCAATTTGTAGCTTTGTCGTGTCAATTTGAGGACAATTTACTTAGTTTACTGTCAAAACAAACAACCATAGATATACCAATCAAAACAGTAGATGCATAAATAAAAATAAAATAGATAATAGACGTGAAATCAACTCGTTGGAGGCGTGGCGCCACCCATCCCTCCATCTTTACACGTCCCATGCCCAGATCTGGGCAGCCCAGATATGCGCAGCGATGGAAGCGTGGGTTTGCATTGCGTGTGACAAGGGTGTTTTCTAAAGCATCTATTTCCATCGAAAATGTTTGGATTGTCATTAGTCCAGATATCTTAATGCATTACTTACATATTGTAAGTCGTCCCCGTGTGTTTCTACCTTTAACTGGAATGGAAATCACCAATGTTTGAAATGAGAAGATGATAAAGAATCACCCATCCACGATTCCAAAGTCCCATATTGATAAGAAGAAGACTCACTATCCTGATGATCCATTGTTATGTTATTGCAAATGTATTTTGGTTACAGGTGTAATTCCACACTTTCTGACAAGGAAATTTATGCCTAATTTTACCCTATCACCCAAGGACTAATAAAAATTTGATTAAATACTGATACGGGTCAATAAATCAGTTAATTCGAGCGATTATTAAGTGGTGACACTTTAAATCCCTTCTTCCACTGGGATATGCAAGTACATGATACTCATGTTGTGTACTCACGTCGAAAGCAACTTGTCATGAATCTGTACACGTCGCTACTGAATTCACGAGACCCGCATCGCCACAAATCATTGTTGAATTCTCGAAACGTCAAAACTAGAATGCTTTACTATAGCTGTAATTTTTTGTTGACTGATCCTAGCATTGATTAAAGCACACGCATTGTTACAAAATACTTGAATCGTTGAGTTTCGCATACTTGCGTATCCCTGTGGAAAAATGGCCTGACTATCAAAATCCCACAGCGTGTAAAGTGACGGGTGTTCTATCGACTAGTTCCATGTTTCCTTTCCAAAACGTGTGGAATAACTCCTTTGACCAAAACAGTCAAGATATAGCGATTTGCCAGATGGATATTGATTAACTTGTTGCAGATGTTAACATATGTGACGGGCCACATCAACTACGGCGGTCGTGTGACGGACGAGTGGGACCGGCGCTGCCTCATGGCACTGCTGTCTGACCACTACAACGTCAAGGTCATGAACGAGAAGCACAAGTTTGACGAGGAGGGGGTCTACCACCAGGTAAAAAGAGATCCTGGTATTATTTCAACGGTGGTTCGGTGACAGAAAATCTAATATTGTATCGAAAATGGATGGTACCATGTGGTTTACCTCCCACAAGTCGAGAGAGATATAAATATGGGTGTACCACAGCTGCAACCACTCACTTTGCCTTCATCAACGATCTGCATGCCACCTTCTTCATTTTGAACCCTGCCTGCCTCTTAGACCATCATAATACAAATGACAGCTATAACATTGGAGGTGAGTTGTTGAACGTCAAAGTGGGATGCTGAGGATATCCAACCAGTCGACGGCACCGGGAGTCACTTGATTTAGCACAGAATAGGGAAATGAACGAATGAACAAACGAACCTGAATCACTCGCCCGCTGATTGTACTGATCACATCAGCCGAATGCACTGCCTCGGCCGATCACTCAGGCATTAGAGTCCTTCATTGTGTAACTGTAAAGCGGGGTCTCCTGTGACCGTATCCACAAACATTTGGTTCAAACATGCAAATGTGGCTGTCCATTTTGTTTGCAGATGCAATGTTTATGCAACCAGTGGCCGATAGAAAACATTATCTGCGCAGGGGAAGAGTGGAAGGCAGGGCAGGGAATTGTTTAATTTCTTGATAACAAGCGCGTGGTACGGTCAGTCACGGAGCATAAATCACAGGAGTTTTTGAGGTTATGTGCACTGCACGAGCTTAATAATTATGAATTTAACTAGTTCATCAAAATCTGTTTCAGAAACACGGAAGGAATTGCCAAATCCACTTCCTCTGTTAACATCTATTAAAATTTCAAGGTAGTAGGTACGGTCTAACTCGAAATCTGTGTTTTCTCTCTGATTTAGCAACTACAATCTTATTGCTAAAACTGTAAGCAAATCTTCCTCATCAGAACTCATCTCAACATTTTTTGACATCTAAGTAATTATATACGTAGACGTCAAACGTCAAAAATAGCGTCTATACTTCTACACCACAGACCACTACACGCCCACCGCTCCCCAATATTTCAACAAACGGAGGATACGGAATGTGGACGAAAACAAACAATGTTTGCGCTAATGTTTGCTTCAATGTTTGTGGAAACGGTCGCTAGAGAGCCGCCTTAGCATTCTGCATTTTTTTTGTACCTAGCATTTCGTCTCATACAATGGCTCATTTATTTTAATTCCCAATAAGTAAAGTTTTAATACTTTCAGTTTCCTGCCAACACGAACCTTGAGAACTACGTGATCTACATAAAAACGCTCCCTATCAATGATGACCCAGCTATATTTGGACTTCACGCCAATGCCAACATCAGTTACGCTCAGTCCGAGTCCCTGGCTTGTCTCAGTAAGTTATATCATCACCGTAAAACGCAGTTAACAATGTTTATCAACATCTAATACATACTAGTAGTTCTGTGAACAGTAGACCTTGCGTCCAAAAAATATCTAATTTTCTCCTATTTTAAATCTTAACCAAAATTCCATCATATCGCTACGGTCTGTACATGTAATGGCTCTCTTCTCACGAGACCATTAACCACACTGAGTCCATTGCCTAGTCAATGTGATTAATCATTATCGCCATCGCTTTCCATATCATCCTTGTAGTTACGTCTAACTTAACCTAACTTAGTCATATCATCTAGTTTCAGTTCGTTTTAGTTTTCTTTGTTCACGCAACGTTTCATAGCATTGCATACTTGGTTAAGTTTATCGTTATTAAAAAAAATATCCACTTTACTATATTTTGGTGGGAGGTATGTTTCATTATGACGTTTGTCATTTTTCTGACATTATCAGCTTTGTTCTGCTCCCACCAACCATAGAGCAGGAATGAAAACTCTGCGTTTGATTTTGTACTTGAAACAGGCATGCACCGATAAAAAGTGCGGCAAGTAACAAACCAACCGTCATCGACAAAAGACCGGAGAGATCGGTGTGTTGGTTGGGGTAGCGCAATCTCCTTTTCAAATTACATGTCTCCTGGAACAGAGATAGGATAAAGCCTTTTTCTTCCCCAAATTACAGTGATGCAATACCAGCATCTTCGCACACGTAGATTATGATGTATATTAGTGTTCTTTATTATGTTTACCTTTTCCAGGCACCCTAAAGACCCTGCAGGGGCGCCAAGTGTCAGGAGACGCAGGTTCGGCCGAGACTATCATTGAGAACTTTGCTAAAGATATCCTGGCACGCACTCCGCCCCTGCTCAACGTGAAGCAGATTGCAGAGAAGTTAGAATACTTGCATTTTACATTATTTTTTGACGATGACTATACATAATTTTTCCAGTTATTTGATTTGTACATAATATTATCAGTTCACAAGCGCTTGCATTCCACATACGCAGTAAACCCCCCCACTTTAGGTTTTTTCGGGTTAAATTTTCAAAAAATATTCAACTTTATACCATAAATTATTTGAGAAGCGAAATGTTAAGGCGAAGCTTAATGCTAAATCACTATTTTTATTAATCTTTATAATGAATTGGTGTACATTATGAATACTAAAAAATATGCTAGATAAATTGAAGGTTATACTATCGCTTCGCTTGAGTAGAATACAAATAATAAAATAAATTACTCAATAAAAAATATAAATGTAAAATACTAAAAAAAACATTTTTCAATAGAAATGTATGAACGCGGAAAGGAAACAATTTTTTTTAAATACAGTTTTATAGCTAAGTTTTTTTGTGACAGTTTCACTTGATTAACTTTTTTGCTTTCTTATAAAATTATTTACAAAATAAATAAAAACCAGTTTTTGGCTTGAAATCGAACGTTTCTAGAGTCTGTTTGTCAAGCGATTTTAATGCCTATTACCTACAATAAAAGGTATACCAAGAATTTACACATTTTTGGCTCGTAGCTTCCTCTTAAAGTGGGCAATGCTTACTGCCCGTATGGAATGCATGCGCCTGCAAACGTGCATTGATATTCAAAATAAAAGTTGGGTTAAGAGCGTTGTTTTCGCGGACGAAATTTCGACTCCCGCAAAAATAATTATTGTCCTGTGTCCCTCTCTAACGGAGCGTGCAGCGGGGAACGGAGAGGGAGTACCTGGCTTTTAGTACGGCTGACGTTGCAAGCGATCAAAAAAAGTTAGATAATATGAGATTAAATAAAAAAGAAATTAAGTTCAATGCTTGAATATTTGCACGAAGTCGGTGAAATGTCCCTTTCGTTTAGTTCATTCCATTAGCAGACACAGCATACAAGGGCTTCCGACCTATTCTTTAATAGTATTGGTATATGCGCATGTACACGTTAGGCACTGACAATATCACGCACTGAAGAAGAGAAATGCTTTTTTTCTTTTGTGCGTGAATATATTTGCATCAAAACGGGGAATCACCCTTTTGTTTAGTTCATTTAAATTAGCAGATACGTGTATTATTGTAGGAGATACGGAAATTGTACACGTGCATTGTACATGTGGCAGCTGGCCACAGACGAAATTATAATAATAGTAATAATAGGTGTATAAGTTTATAAATTAGATAAGTACATAGAATTAACAGCAGTAAATAATATATGAACAGTAAGTAATATAATTGTAGAGAATAGAAATATACACTTACTTAAAATTTGTGTGAGTGCACCGGTAAAGGCCTTACCGTTACTGTTGACATAATCTTTTATTTTTTTAATTTTTACATTACCTTTGAAATTTTTTTGTGAATCACATTTTTTTTTATTTTATCTGGAAGAATGTTATAAAGTCGTGTCGCTGTGTATATAATTCCGAACACGCACTGACTTTATCACTGGGATTTTGGTCGAGATTATTTTTAAGTGTTGTGTAAGAAGAATATTATGTGAACAACAAAATTAAGTAATACAACTATAAATAAAAATAACCATAAAAATAGCAGCACAATAATAAAACAATAACAGCAAGAATAATAGCATCAAGCATATTTTATTAAAAATGTTCAATGAATCGGTATAATTATTTCCGTCCATTCTAGGCAGTGAGGAATACATTTATGGTAGTTAGTCCCAGATTTTTTATACTGAAAAAAATCCTATTTTATAATCTACACAATACATGTGCACAAGGTGAAAAATAAAAAAAAGTAGGACAGGTAGTAGTTGCATAGTAAGAACAGACTCCAATATAAATAAGCAAATAAATAATTACATAAATATCAGAAAATTATCACACAATCAAAGAGGACCATCGTATGTGTTTAAAAGAAATTGCATTTTCGAAGACACAAACTGTTCAAGCAAAATAATACAAGTTTCTTTAAAATATCTTTAAAACATCACGGAATTAAAGTGGATATTAATCACAGGTAGATAATAATAAAATTATAATTAGGACGTATTTCACTAGCAATCTCTCAATAAGTTGTGAACAAGCTGTATAGTAGGGAAGTACCCTAATACCCCGTCAGATAGACTAATTATTACAAAATGTATACTGTGTAGAATCTAACAAAACTAACACTAATATCTAAACAAAACTATGACTTTAGCTGTTTCTCGGAATATGAACATCTTTCGCGAAGTGGAATCTTCCGATGATATCTTGGATCGACCAATTCTGGCAAAATACATTCCATATAAAATGTCTCCAGTGGCTTATCCATTTTATTACGGACACCACAGAAAAGGACTTTTCTGGTGCGGAAGCCAATAATGCACCAGAATGCGAATTATAGTTGGTTTTGTACGATCGCTTTGCCCATGAACCATCTGCAACCACGGTGATTTGTGGCACACCGTCATCATCGACTTCATTGTTCTCCACAGCTAATCGGTTTTCTTCCTTTCCTGCTTCAATCATTTTTTCGAGTGCAAAATTTTCCAAGTGTCCCCCCAACTGAATCAGATGTTTATAGAATAAGGAGGACGACATACAAGGCATATTTATAGTGCTGCATATTTCCCGTAATTGGGAATAACCGTTGCCAGTACATACGATACCTTCAACCATCGCATTATTGATAGGCATACCGCCAACTTGCTTAGGCATGTCAGATTTTATAATTTCTATTTTTCCACAAAGCTTACATAAAAAATGAAATTCGCTGTATAATCCATTCCTGATTTCCCTTTGAAAACAAAAATGTGAAAAATTGCAATCAAATGGAGAATGATCAATTTTGGACAAAGAGTCAAATAAAAATTCTATGTTGACAATTCTTCTGCCAACTAAATTCGATGTAACGATGTGGTTCGGATCATCTTCTTCCTCAACCTCTAACTCAAAAGAGTCACTGGAATCGGATGAACAGTTGAATTCAATATCGGGTGATCAATATGTGTGGTGATTATACTTACAAATTCGACAAAATAGTACAAGCAATTATAGGCAAAAATGGAGGACGGTTTTTATTCTTAAATTTAATCACTTTTAATTAAAGATCGTTGGTGTAATATTGAATTGTACCAATGTGTAAAAACACTGTCATCAAAACTAAAAGCTGAACGGCAATAAAATGAAACTCTCACTACTAACCAAAAGATGGTATCTTGATGTTATTGTGTTCATTCTCGAGAGTTTGTTCTTGTGAAAATAAAATTATTTGCTTACCGTTTGCTCAAAATCCCACAATTCACATCGATGTTAGCATCGAAAAAATCCTTGTTGGCAAATTTAGCCTGACAATCTTCAACATCATTTACGGAACTGAAAACAACAAAAAAACATTACATTTTTACCGTAAAAAATAAATACTTATAATAAATATTGATTTAAATATTGCATTTAATTTTCACCTGTTCCGAGTTCTTTCTGTCTTTTTGACATAGCACTTCCTCTTTTTTCCGGTGCATTCTGGGTGGTTTACCATGTATCTACTTTCGACCTAAAACACAAATAACATTTTATAAAAATCAATAACGTAAGTACCCTAATTCATAACCTAATTATCATTGTTAAAAATGCTCAAATAATGATTACTTACCCATGTTGAATGAAATAAATTATTTGGGGATGCTTCGGTTAAAAACTGTGGAGTTTAAAAATAATATTATTCGTAAACAAAGTAACAAATTCGTCAATTATATGTCCGCGCGGGCTGACTGCGAATGTCACATATACATACACTATCAATAATAATAAAAATGAAGGACGATTGACGTATGCATGTATTTGTTAGGCGAGCGATCTCACCCGAGCCCCTGCCCCCGGCCCCCCCTACCTACCCTCACCAGCCCGACTCAAGAAAGTGCGAATGAGACAATAACAAAAAAGCTAGTTAAATATACGTTGAATTTGTGGCCACCAAATTCGGCTTTTGAAGCAAATAAAACTTTTTTCAGTGAGGATTCAAATTTTATTGTATAGTTCATTATATGCCTGAGACGGGATATGTGAGATTTTTTCAAAAAATATCTTTCATTTGGTCACAAAAAAATGCCAAAGATGCCTCGTAAAATCATGTAAAATCGTCATCTTCTGGGGCCTATATTCTATAATTTAAGGCAAAAATCGAAAATCTGATCCATATGCGTACTTTATATATACCATGTCTTTTAACTAAAAAAAAAAAAAACAGTTTACTCTAGTATTTTAGCCGTAAATCCAAATTTAAATTTTGTATGAAACAGGCACCGCAGCCGTTCCTCTTAAGCAATGTTTATTAGATACAGAGAGAAGTTAAGAAGGAAAGAAAACATTTTAATATTCAGCAGTACCTACATATAGCTGTAGATTCTAAGAACGGGTTGTTTCACAGAATTTGAACGATTCATCAAATTTCAAAGCTGTTTTTCAAGTTCTATAAAGGTTCTATTCAAGTTCTGTTTTTATATCATTATTTTCCGGTTGTTTCACAAAACTGAAATAATATTTGAATTTGAATAGAACCTTCACCGAACTTGAAAATCAACTTTGAAATTTGATGAATTGTTCAAATTCTGTAAAAAAACAACCTGAGATATCAATCATTTTTCTGATTAATCAATATTACATAATATTGTAATTCCATATTTCAGATATCCACTCCTATACGAGGAGTCTTTGAATTCTGTGGTAGTGCAAGAAGCAATGCGCTACAATAAACTTTTGAGTACCATTCAGTCGTCTATCAGGTAACTAATAAAAAATTATTTATAAACAATAATTAGTCGCCTGAAATATCAACACAAATTGAAAATATCTCCCGAGTAAAAATAAACGCCGCCAACGGGAATCGAACCCGTGCCTTCTGATGTCCGGTCAGGTGCTCTGAAACCAATGAGCTATGTCGGCTTATTTCCAACCCGCCAAATGATTCAATATGAACTAGTACCTCAATCAACAATTACTGATTATATTTTTTCCACCTATAAAAAACCAACTTTATTTTTGTAGGAAAGGCTTTGTTAGTGCTAAATTTCTCACTAGATGGCGTCGAGACATATTATATCTTCATTTATTGGTGAAATATTTTTGACTTATTAACTTATCAAATATTATTATTTTTTAATGATAAACTAATGTTTATAAGACAAGGTTTTATGCATAGCATAAAGGATATTTGCTATCCTTTATGCTATGCATAAAACCTTGTCTTATAAACATTAGTTCATCATTAAAAAAAATTTTGATAAGCTCTTTTTAGTCTGATCGTGGTTAGGCTAAGAAACATAATACATTCGCTGATCTCTAACCGAACTGTAGTTCTTCAAATCCATTTGGGCCAACCGGCAGCATTTGGAAGATATACTCCCCTTGAACAGAAATAATTGTCTCTGTTAACTTTGAACAGATATTTGGCACAGGGTCGTCTAACTCTGCACTTTATATTTTGTTCTCTTTTTTTCCTCCTGTCCCTCATCTTTCAAAAGCTATATCAAACCAAAAACCTTTGCAATCGTAATATTATTAGACTGTCGCCAAATATGCATATGGATAAAACTTGGATTATTTTTGTAGAGATCTCCTCAAGGCGATGAAGGGTTTCCTGGTGATGTCTGAGGTCCTGGAGGATGTTGGCAACAGTTTGAATATAAACACGGTCCCAGCGCTGTGGAGCAAAAAAGCCTATTCTTCCCTCAAACCTCTCGGTAAAATCAATCATAAAGTTTATTTTATTAAGGTGTTATTAATAAAACGCAAGTAAAGACCTGACAAAAATATTTTTTGTCGAAATTATTAGTCTGGCCGAGTGTTTACAGATAAAGACAGATAGGTAAGATGAGACCACAGACTATATATATTATAGATTATAATACAAGAAAAACATTATCAGGTTTAATAATCGATTCTGGCAAAAATTCTGAGACATGCTGTATAATTTTTTTTTCATTGTATTTTTTAAACCATTGTAACTTTTTTTTTAATTTCTCCACAAAATCAGAACATTTTTTTATAAACCGAAAGGACCGGACAAAAATTATGGTTGTGAAAAAAAAATTAATAACAAAAATCAGTTTAAAAAAAAAATTCTCCACACCAATGGCAGAGGGGAATAAGGAGGATTTTTGATTTGATGACATTATATTAAAAGGTATGCAGAATTCGGAACAACTGAATATTCTTTTTCATAAACATTCCATAACCTTGTGCCTCTTGTTTGATGTTTAATACTATCCAACTTTTTAAATTTATATACAGTAGTGTATATAACATTCACATAAGGGGGGTTCGACCCTAACGGGGTGGGTCGTCCCTGGTGGGGCGGCAAGGGAAAAGGGGGGGGGGTGTGTGGAAATATTTTGTCTTATTTTCCAGGAATGTAATCTACGAGTACTATTCTCTTTTTTCCTACTCAATACTGAGGCCGATGGGGGGGTTTCAAACCCCCCTCCCTTATATACGCCCTTGGTCTTATATAGTTTGATTTTGTTAAAGTTTGCACCCTCATCTTTATGTAACTAAACCCATCTGTAAAAATTCAAAAAGTCAAGTATCAGTGTTGTTATATTAAAATAAAAAAAATCAGTGTGAAATTCTATAAAAATAAATAAAGAAATTCGTAAACTGGAAATTTTTATATAGTGAAGTCACGAGCTAAAAAAACGGATTTGTTTATTTTATTATTAAAAAACAAGTTCCTAATTTTTGTTACTAACATTCTTGTAATCTTTCTACATTATTTTTTCATTATAAAATACATGCAAGTGGCCCATTGGGCATAATATATTATAATTGTAATTTGTCCAGGTTCGTGGGTAGCGGACTTGGTGGCGCGCATAGCATTCATCCGGGACTGGGCCGAGCAGGGCATCCCGGCCGTGTTCTGGATCTCGGGCTTCTACTCCCCGCAGGCGCTGCTCACGGGCGTGCTGCAGAACTTTGCACGCAAGCACGTCATATCTATCGACACCATTGAGTACTACTTTTCTGTAAGTCGCAATACAAGTGTTGGCTTGGCTTAAACGATACAATTCGATCGAAGTTCATCTTTGATTAAAAATTGTGATCTTTTCTACAAATGTTTTGAATTATTCATTTATTCAAACTAATATATTGCAGAAAATGTAGGTACACTATTTATAATAACATTATATTATTCCCAAAGAGTTCATAATATATTCAACCACTTGTACTGTATACTCAGCTGAACAGTTTTGTAGCTAATCACATGCTAATGTCAGAACGAATGTCATATACAATGTCAGGCAGTATAAGAGAGATAAAGGTCATATAAAATACAGTATTTTCATTGGCTCTCTCGGGGCTAGAATCAAAAGGTACTAAGTCAAGTGCTACATTGTGTTGCTTTGAAAATGACATGGACAGCGCTTCTTGTTATTCTTTATTCTATGATTATAATACATTGTGAATGTAATGTTGGTCCTCCAATACCCTTAGGTGATGAATGATCCACCGAAGGTGCGCGCAGTAGAGGGCTGCTGCATCAGGGGACTGTATCTAGAGGGGGCTCGATGGAATGACGCCCTCCAATGCTTGGATGAGTCAAGACCAAAGGAATTGCTGACTGGTAAAAAATATATATATAACATTAAACTATGTTATGAACTGAGGGCAACAATGCAGCAAAAGACAAGGACTCCTGATCTTAACAATTATTGGTCTCTAACCATACTATATCAGGGAAAGGGAATGAAAATTATGACAATTAGCGTGTGACTGATGTAGTGTTTGATCGTTTTTCACATATTTTTTTTCACAAGTTTTTTTATATTATACCGTGGGGTAATTACAACAACTAGGTAACTCCGAAATAAGCTTTTTTGAGTTACACTCAAAACCGCCCTTGTAACGTAATAATATGTATTGTTGCATGCAAGGGCATACATTTAGTCCATAAACATAAGTTGTATGTTTGTGGCACACCTATTTGTAGCAATTATCCCTCGATATGTTGAGTACCTATTTACCCCTTCCTTATAATTAATTTTACTAATCTTATCTATGGTTTTCCTCCAGGCATGCCGTACATATTCCTGCGCCCCGAACTGTGCGGGGGAGACTTCAGCAAGATGTACGACTGTCCCTCGTACAGAACCCGACTTAGGAGAAACTTTGTGCTGGCCATCAAACTCAGCCCCGGCAAAAAGCCCCCCTCTCACTGGATCAAAAGAGGGACTGCACTTATCAATGAATTAGATTATTAATAAATAAATGAAGATTTATGGATTTTTATTATTTTTCCTTTCACCTCCAGTGTTAGGTTAGGTTATTTCAAACTAGGCATAGGATAAAAAAAAACAACTAGAAGTGCCTTCCATACAAATTTGAATGTAAAAAATATTCCGTTTAGCCCCACAACTTAGCACTCAGTCTGACTTACACTCGCCTGATATCGTAGATGTCCATCCCATTTAAATTTCGTAAACACAGTTTTATATTGAAATTAAAGCCTCGATTAGGTGAATACTTGGATCAAGAAACACGCCCACAAGGCATTTCTTGTGTTATTCGTTGTTCTATGGAACTAGCCTAGATGAAACATCCAAACCATTAGTAGTAACAATTTAAACCAGTAGTTCTGTCAGCAGTAGACTTTACATAATGTTGATTACTCTGACCTGACAGCTCGCAATGCTCATGCGCCCTGGCGGAATAAAAAGGTTCTTTCAAACACGGCTACCAACTTGACAGGATTGACCAAAACGCACAAACAAATTTACAGTCAGATGAAATGCAAATGATCGAGTCAAAAGTTAGCCGAGTACACGTTGGATAGTTTATTTATAAAATTATAACATAAAATCTGTCATGACAAGTAAATTCGGGTCACTAACAACAAAATGTCTTACAAAACATCCGACAAAAACAAAAACATTGAGGCAGGGCCACAATGGTTTTGTTTTCCGTGGCTAATCGAAAACAAAAAATGTCGTGGCCCAGACCTGACCATCCACAAAATGTGTAGGTGTTTTTGTCAGAGGAGACATGCCTTATTTTATGGAGCTTATTCTGTTTTTAGTTTTTTTTCCTGTTTTTATGTGAATACCGCACAAGAGTCCCAACTGCTCCCAAGGGGCCGTTCAAGTATTATGTAAGCACTATAGGGGGGCAGGGGGTCTTTGCTTTGCTTATTTTTGATGACATGGGGGGTGGGGGGGTCTAGATAGTGATTACGTCAGCACTACTCAGCAGTAATTATTTTATTTTTACACATTGGCAACCCACACATTGTCTATGTTTGAAAACCGAATACATATTCGGGGATTCCCACAAATAATTAATATGTTTAGGTACTCGCTTAAAAAACAAAATACATTAATAGAAAAATGCATATAGGTACCAATTTTTACGTAAGCATGGGAGGGGGGGGTAAGAGCTTTGCTTACTTTTGGTGACAAAGGGGAAGAGGGGGTAAATAATTGTAATAAATCTGCTTACGTAATACTTGAACGGCCCCCAACCATCTGGAGCCAGTGAGACTATGGCATCCCCAATTGGGGTATGTTGTGAGGCTAAAGGTAGTGGGAAGGGGAAGAGAGTACCTGGCTATTCAGATATGGTCACCAAACACAGCTAAAGCCATTTCAAGCAACGTTTCAATTCCGATTAAAGATTTTATGTTTTGATTCTGTTCTGGCCTTTTTTTTTTCTTTATTCATAAAATATATTTGAATATAGTTTTTTACATGCTTTTCGACTACCACACTAGACACATGTCCGTATTATGGTAGTCGATGTTTGTAATTGAAGATTTTATTAATACAAGATATCTTATTATTGTTATACAAATAAGACAGGAAATATGTAATATTAATTATTTTCAATTTAGAATTATATAAACAACAAAATAATAATAATAAGAAAAACATTCTCATTTTTGAGTGTATGTTACTTATAAGCTATAACTGCAAGATTTATTTTGCCATATCGTAAGCATTCAAGATAAAGTAGCTAAATCAAATTTTATGATATTGAGATTTCTCATCTAAGGACGGGTTGTTTCACAGAATTTGAACAATTCATCACATTTTGAAGTTATATTCAAGTTCTGTTATTTTTTTCAGTTTTGTGAAACAATTGGCCAGTAATGATGTAATAACAGAACTTGAATAGAACTTTCACAAAACTTTAATCAATTTTGAAATTTTGTTGTTCAAATTCTAAATTATTATTATTAATACTTCTAAAGAAGTATCTGAATTAAATTTTAAAAGATATGCCCCTATGTCAAATAAAATATATTTAATTTTGTAATCTATTTTCTGTGGTAACACTGTTTATAAACTAGTTTTTTTTTTTCAAACGTGTGTTTACTGTGTTCTAAAACTTTTTTTTAACAACATACCCCGACCTATTCAGACAAAATAATTCAATATTCAACAGCCATTCTCTTATAATTTTCACACTGGCAACTAGTAAGAATTTTTTGACTTTTCGTTATTTTTGTCATCTGCAATGGGATTATGATAATATACCGAAATAGTTATAAAACGATGTAAATATGGAACTTTTGGGAAAATGTCTGTATAGTGGTATTACCAAGTCATTATCTTCCAAGATTTTCTTCACTCAGATAGTTAATTATGCTCGGTAAGTAACAAATCCCTCGTAATGCAATGTGACATTCGTAATATTTTACGTTTTAATTCAATCGTATTAACGCATTTTCACAGAAAAGTCCATCGAAACCTTATTACTTTGCGGAATTATTGAGATATTTGTTGTTCTGTAGGTTAGCGGAGGTTGGGAAGTTAGAAACTCCTAAGGTTTCTGGTAAATACGAGACTGGTCAGCTAATATTGCATAAAGTATTCGGCTACAGAGGGGTGGTGCTATTTCCTTGGCAAGCCAGAGTCTACGATAGAGATGTATCCAACAAAAAGGAACCGAACTACGAGAAGAATGCCGAGGATAACCTTTCAAATGTGGGTAAAGAGGTCAAAGGAAGAACTCACACCTTTTACCAAGTGCTCATAGATTCTAGAGATGGACCCTTTATCGTAAGTTTACCAAATTGCTATATATTTAAATATGTCAACTCACTGTTCTGTCTTCCAATATCATTATAAATTACCACCAGAGTTCAGCTTTCATACATCTACAGGTTTTATTTGACTTTTGTGTTGCTTTTTTGTCAGGGTTTCTATTATTACTTTAATTGAGGGTCACTGTGGTATGTTTTCCTTATTGGTTATTATGTCACGTGTAGATTACGAATATATAAATATGATTACTATTCTATGTATGATGTAGCTACAATATCAAGGATTATTGCGATATTAGCATTTCCTTTTGTATTAACCTTAGACTTTTATCTGTAGACTGCCGTGGCAGCTTTTTCATTGTAATTATCCAATAAAATACTAAATTAATACAGCTAATAACATTTTTATGGTTTGAAAAGGGCTCTCTGTATTTATAAATATTGTATAATGATACTGCGTCATTTTACCGAATCTTTCATTAAAATAAGTTATTGCATCGTACCACCAGTTTATAGGAACCTTTGGTAAGTACACGTAAGAAGAAGACGTTAGTCATCTTGTAGATCTATTCATGCACAATGTTTTTAAACTCTGCACTGCATCAAAGAAGCCGAGTTCTTTTTCACTCCCAGTGTAAACAAGGCTAGATTGGAAACAAAATATGAGAAACACGTTAACACATTTCTGGCAGATATTTTTTGAGCTGGAGCTACGCTGTCTCCGGGCGAAAATAAAGGTCCCGCGCGAATTTCTTTAATTTGTTGGAAATCGCTATATCTTCGAAAATATTTAAAAAAAAATTTACTTAGTAACTCAGCATACCCAAGCTATAAAAGTACTAAATGAAAATCGAATATTATTTGAAATGCAACTCAATAAACCTTGTAATATGTTTATTACGGTCCGCCTATCGGTATTTGCCCATACCTGCTTTCTTTAAATACGCCCGACATCTCTCGCTCGCTTGCACATAGGTGTTAAGTGGAGCAGAACAGAGATAGAGATTCGAATCGGGTTTCAGGGTCATAAAAACTCTTATTCCAGGAATTGAATTATTACAATAATATACTATCCTCTTGTTGAAATACCGATGTAAACAAAAGGCACGAAGATAAATATAAAAAGACAACTTGCATTACGATTTGATAATTATGTATATAGAGTTGGGACCTTTACAAAGAAATTGGTATATAATATTCATATAAAAACATTGAATAATTCCGTCTTTTCTGCCATTGAAATGAGGCCGGCGCAAAAGGTAAAACTACCCTTCCCGGCATTAAGTATCAATCGACTGAACGGGTAGAACTACCTTTCCTGGCTGAAATGTGTTAATACAAAGGTATATTTAAATGCATTTTGTATTTGTGACTTTCGGACTTCACGGCGCTCTTAAACTTTCATTCATCATCAGCCTGCACCACTTTAGGCACCGCATTGTTTTTTTAAAATGATTTATCTCGTATTTTATGTAATGTTTGCTTTTGTTTGGTAGTATGTTTATCAATGGTAACTTGATAATACAAAATGTGTTTATGTCTCATTTTCATGAAATTAAATAACTGATTTCTTTTCTAGCATAAAAAAAATCAATAATACATGCTTCAATTATGTTAGTCAGATTAAGGATTTTCAGTATCACATTGTTTCAATACAGAAATTCTAGAAAGGCTAATCTCATCCTTGGACAAACCAATTTGTAATGGTAACTCAGTAGTAAACAATATTAACATTGTTACAGCAATACAATTTCCCCATTCCGCCCTTATTATATATACTGAAATATGTTTCTGGGTGGCGTCCTTACTGCGGTGGTTATTGTATTTTATGTTGTGATTTCCCTTTCTCAAGTTTGAAACCCTTTAAGAAAGGTCCTTACAACTGTAGTAAGGAAGAAATAATCCTGTAATATTTTAACAATTCCTTTGAAGATGTCTAATAGAATTTTTCAACTCACATGCCACTGCGGACATGCGTCCTGACTGGAAAAAAAAGGTAATTTAAAAAAAATACACTCACAAATTCACAAAATTTAAATGGATTTGCTTTTGTCCTGCATCAGTTTTTATTTTTATACGCTTTCATTTAACTTATATTGCATTTTAAATATGCATATCGACGGGTTCCGGGCTATTTGTATTAACCGACATTTTTTAAACTTTACACAAGAGCAGTTTAAAGTTTCGATTTTTAGAAAAAAAAATATAACTTTAGCAAATCACATTATTTTTTTAAAAAGAAGGATATTACTGTTTTTATAACATATTCCCCATATTCGGATTCATTTTTTTTTCTAATATTCCTATTTTTAACGAAGATAAATGTCGCTTAATACAAAATGACCTATATTTTACTTTTTTTTGTTCCAGGCTAAATGACTAAACCGCCTAGGTTTATTATTTCTTGTTCCATGCTAAATGACTTAACCGCCTAGGTTTATTATTTCTTGTTCCAAGCTAAATGACTTAACCGCCTAGGTTTATTATTTCTTGTTCCAAGCTAAATGACTTAACCGCCTAGGCATGCAAATAATGGCTCTAAGCTAAGTGCTTTAATCGAAGAGTTGGTCATATTTCAAACCTAAGCTAACTGATTTAAATACCATATCTTAAACTTATTAATGTATGGCTAATTAGTTAATGCGACTGATATTTTTTTAATAAATTGTTTGTAATCATACTTGAAAAATGAAGTTTGTAGAAATTGGCGGTTAAAACATTGATAAATTAAAAGGTACCTACATACATAGGGTGTACCTATCTTGTTAATAATAATGAAATGAGAAATAAAACACACATTATAAATTGTTCAAAGATAAGTTTTTTATTTAAAATGGCAATCACCTAGGAACAGCAGTAACTTCTTAGCTTACCAAGGTAACAACTAATGTTTTTATCACAATTGCATAGGAATCAGAAGTTAAACAGTCTTTTTATCACGTAGCCTACAGTCTTATTACCTGAAATAATTATTCTCATTCTTCTTCATTTCTAAACTTTAACATTTAAGTATTTAAGAACTGTACCTACTTTTTAAAAAACAAAAGAAAAATCTCTTCAATTACAAAAAAAGGTTCTATAGAACCAAACGAAAATAATTTCTTTTAAAAATAATCACAATAAAAATGAAAATATTTACGAGCGTTTCTTTGGTTTTCATTTCTTTACATAATTTCTTCTATATTTTTTTCTAACTTTCTCAGTAATCAAATCAAAAACATCACTCGTTAAAAAAAAGTTTAGAAGTTTTCTTATCTATTATAGATACTATCCCTAGTTTCTCTTCAATAACAAAAATAATTTTTATCTCCTATGACAATAATTGTAGTTCACTACAGTAACAAAAAAATTGTTATAATAATCAAAATTATAAAAAATAACATCTTAGTTAATATTCAACCAATCTTTTCCTTCTTACTTTCTAATTTATTTTTCTTCTTCTTTATACTTAAACACTTGTTATTTTCCCATCAGACATAATGGCTTAATTTGGCAGGTCTGTTTCGTCTTCAATATCAGTATCGATCAGTGTATCTTTGCCAGTATTGCTGGATGGTAGGTTGATATATTCTAAATGAAATATTCTTGGGATAGCACCAGTGTCACATAGCTTTTTCAGGTCATTATATTTTGCTTTTGTGATAGGAAGCTTTGATTTATATTTTGCATTGAGTTGTTTCAGTTTTGCATAAATTTGTATGTACTCTTCTTTTACATCATCTTGCATGCTATATTTGACGACCATCACGTTTGGCGTAGACTTCTTGAATGTTGCTACACGAATCTTGCTTATTTTACCGACAAGGTTTCCCTTGAAATATTTTTCGGACAATTCCTCATAATTCTTGAAGTCTTCATGTGTAAGGCCTTCCACCTGATAGGGTCCTGGATCCTTTCTAGCTAGCTGACAAATTGTCAGCCACTGTGAAGGCGCCCATACCGTTGTGTGTCGAACAGAATTTTCTATTGTAGCGTGAATACTGTCTACTGTCATCTCTGTGTGTCCCGGCAGCAGATAATTCATCTGTATAGTTTCTAAATTTTTCGACATCAACAAAGCGTTGTGGATGGCTGCCAATACGATCTTGTTTTTATTTTGCCCAGGGCATGAATCCGAGTACAAAATTAAACTTTTAACGGTTTCACGTTCATCAACGTTGTCTATGTACTTTTGCAAAATAGTGGAAATCTCATTACCACCTCTTTTGCCTTCCGTTTCTCCCCAAACATAGCAGAAACCATTGCGGGTGACACTTTCGTAAAAACACAAGTTAAAAACTGTGTATTTTCTTGAATAAAAGAGTGTCATGCCGCTTCCATATGGGGTATTCAATACCTTTTGAAGGTCAAACGAGGTACAAATAATGGAACTATTCTTTTTTGGAAGTTCTCTATGACATTCTAACCTTTTCTTTGAGGCATCTTTCTCTTCCAAATGCTCCTTCATTTCTTCATTCTCAGTTATATCTTTGCCTTCAAAACGTAAACATTTAAGACATTTGTCTTTTTTCGGAACATGGAATCCAATATTGAACTCATCAGTAAAAATTTCACGGAAAATCCTCTCACTTACATAATCAACCCCTTTGCTGGCTTGATTTTCTTTATAAATGCGGTAGAGATTTTTTATGTTTTTAAATTCTACTGGCAGGTATAATCTCGTGCTATCCTTCCTACAGTAATGTGAAGGAAGTGCCGGTAATTGTTTTATAAAATTGACAGCTGAGGCCTTGACTGTGTCAGATGTCTTATTTTTTGGAATAACTCTTCCTCTTGATTCAGTTTTTGCTGATCCCATAGATGCATTTGAGAGAGTGTAGTAAACGTATCGCTGAGTAATATCCAGAGTTTTTAGCCAAAATTGTTGACATACAGGGCGTCGACCCTCTCCATCGTTAATAAAATATTTAAAAGTATTGTCTCTTGAATTACTCTCTTTGGTTCTTTTTCTTTTAATTTCTACCTTTGATGACATTCCTACTAACCAATCTTTTTTTCTTTCAGCGGACAAGGCCCAAAAATGATCAAATAATCCTTTCCTTCTTTCTTCACTAATCTCTCCACAATTATTCCCACATTTTTTTCCAACGCAAGGGTTTTCATGTAGTCTCTTTTCTTGAACGATTGATCCATCTTTTTTTGTATTATTGCTGGCCAGATTTTTTCAATTGGTTATAAAGTTTTTTTTTGTTCTGTCTCTTTTTTCTTATACCATCTTCACCAACTGTTGTCTCTTGTGATCTTTTCTTATTTTTCTTCTGTCTTTTCGTTGGATTATCAAGTTCACTTTCGCTAGAAGATTCGTCACCAGTCTCTTTCCACGACGAGGAATCCCATACGAAATCTTCCTGATCAGATAAAAAATCCACATAACTTTTCTTCATCGCAGCCTGTTTACTTTTCTTTTTTTTGGGTTGTGGTTCTTCATTGTCAGGAAAACTTGATAAGTCTTCATCTTGGGCATTTCCTTCTTCTAAAGACTTTCTAATAATATTATTATCCATATCTTTATCAGGAATAATTTCCATTATCGTAGGTGTGAGATGTTCCCTATTTTCTAAAGATTCATTTTTTTCTCTTTCTTTTTCTTGACTGAGTTGATTGTGTAATTTTTCTTCTTGTTGAAAGCGCACTACTTCAGTTTTAGAAAGATTTTCTGTGTCTTCTTTATTTTGTGTCCTATCAATATCCATCCACAGCGAGGAATACCATACGAAATCATCCTGATCAGATAAAAAATCCTCATAACTATTCTTCATCACAGCCTGTTTACTTTTCTTTTTTTTAGGTTGTGGTTCTTCATTGTCAGGAAAACTTGGTAAGTCTTCATCTTGGACATTTCCTTCTTCTAAAGACTTTCTAATAATATTATTATCCATATCTTTATCAGGAATAATTTCCATTATCGTAGGTGTGAGATGTTCCCTATTTTCTAAAGATTCATCTTTTTCTCTTTCTTTTTCTCGACTGGGTTGACTGTGTAATTTTTCTTCTTGTTGAAAGCGCACTACTTCAGTTTTAGAAAGATTTTTTGTGTCTTCTTTATTTTGTGTCCTATCAATATCCAGATTTCGCTCAACCGTTTTCATTCTTTTTACTTTTTCTGGTGTTTCAGGTTCCGAACAATTTTTCCGTTCTGTTTCCATTATTAGGTGTCAAACTGTAAAATAGTTAAGATAATATTAAATTTATTAAAATAAAATGGGTAGTATTTAATCGGGTAACAATAAATTCCCATTTTGGGTATAAATACTAAGTGGGCGACGGACTGAGGGCGAATATAAGAATTGAAAATGGGTGACTTTAAAATACAAACTGAGTAACTAGTTATCAGAACGGGTGACCAAATATCTATTTGGGCGACAACCTTAGGGCACACAAAACATTTAAAATTTGGCATACATTTTATTTAAAAAAGGCGACTATTAACCTAATCAAGATGACAAAAATACTATGTTGGGCAACGAACCAAGGGCTCACAAAAAAAACAAAGGCTAATGGTTAATTGCTGTGTGGGAGCACCCTAATACCTGTGGTTACAGCCTCGTCGTCGCCGTTCTGCTGTTTCCAAAAAAGATATACTTATGCTCAAATAGTATTACAGTATCCCAAAATATTTTATCGTCACCCACAAAAACATCCCTCATTGTATTAGCCTATATCAGTTATATAGTTACCTACTTAGTTACTTAATAATCAATGTTTTTCTTCAAAATGTGAAACAAATGTATGTTTAAATAATAAAACGTAATAAACTCACCATAAAATCCAAAATTGACGACAAATGCTCTGCGCAGCTCCCAAAAAACATTAAAACACGTACGAACTGGCTCACGATTTGCGTCAACTAAATCGTTCGACCGCGAGGCGACCGGCGCGGGGAGATGCGCGGCGAGGTGGGATACGCCTGAAGCGCCCGCGTCGGGTGGCGGGGGCATTTAAACTCGCGCGGTTTATCGCGATGGCGCCAAAATCATTGTTTTAACCAACGTCATAATAGTCAATCCATATGAAATGTTGATTGTATTAATGTGTATACTATTCTTATTCCGTTTAAGATAAACTGTTTGAAGTACTAGAACTTTACTTTTGTTATAACTGAAACGACACTGCAAATCAAATATTGAATAACAAAATATGTTTAACCATACTCTTTAAATGTTTACTGTTGAAATCCTAAATAGTTCATGCGACCGACATAATCATTATCTACTGCAAGTTAAATGGTTGAAGTGACAACATCTAACATTTCATGTACAGAGCTAAATGTATGGACCGACACTAGGTATGAATTTGACAATGAGGCTAAATGTATTAAACGACATTCTTGTATATTTATAAGGTAAAGCTAATTGTATTAAGCGACACTGGATAAGAATTTAACAAAGAGGCTAATTGTACGAAGCGACATTTCTATATATTTATAAGGTCAGGCTAAATGCTTTAACGTACGTTGCCTGTAAATTGTTGCTCCAGGAAAAAAAGTTTAAGCGATTGTCTAGTATTTGGTAGTGAGCTTAAGTACACAGTTCATAAATTTGTCAATATTTTGTGTCGCTTCATACATTGCAGTCCAAAATGGGCCCAAAAATGTGGTTGTATTAAGCGACAAAAAAGTGCTCCGATTGTCACCAAACACAGCTCAAACGACGCAGAAAAATTCGCTGATTCCAAATATATATAAAAGTCTATATCGCCCAGAGTGTCGCTTAATACAATTAGCCCGGAACCCATCGATATACATAGTGTCTAAAATCATTAATAATAATTTAACATCCATACACCAATCATTAAATCAATTTTTATAGCACTCGCAAACCAATCAAAATTAACTGTGATAATTTATTTATTATTATTTAATAAAAATTCATTGCATTATTTTCATTGGTGGTTGGCCAATAATATTGGTTCACATCAGTCTATTGTGATTGGTCACTTTTCACAATCTAATCACTGGAATTTACATCTAGTGTAGTTTAAGTTCGTATTTCTTCTTCATAATCCTTCTGGTGTTTCAGCTTTGAACTTAGGTCTCTCTTAAATGTCTCCAGTTTTGCCGATTCGTGGCAGACCTATCTGAAGCCAGCAATTCTTTAGTAGGCAACCTTTGTTTCTCTTTCACAACCAAGGAAGCCGTCAATATTGGATTTCCAACAGTCATCCGTTAATAATGCTATGATGCATAATTAAACTAATAGAGTTGAATATCAGAATTAAAGTGTTTCACATTCTTTTGGTAATTTCGTAGATTGATTGAAAATGTTGAACAGTAGAGGGAACTGGTAGGACTACTAACGGGACACTGCCATCTCAGGAGACACATGCAGATATTGGGAGTGGAAAACACCAATAGATGCAGGAAATGTGAAGAGGATGAAGAGACTCCAATTCACCTATGGTGCCAATATCCTGCCCTGGTGGGAACTAGGCTCAGATACCTGGGGAGACATACAGTAGAACCAGAAGACATAGCCACATACCCAATAACAACCCTGGTGAACTTTATTAAAGAGACTGGGTTGTTGTTAAAGGTTGAGGTAAAATGGTAGATAGCACAATGGGCCTATGGCCTAAGTGCTCACGGGAACTATGTGTAAACCGTCAACGCTTTTAAAAATAAATAAATACTGTAGGAATTATCTTTAAATCCGTATATTTCAATTTTATTTGCGTCTTTACTTTGTTTCCTACGCTAAATATGCATAAGTTGCTTATTAGTTATAATGCTTAATTTCTTAATGTATATTATATTTTTAAATAAGTATTGTCTGTGTTTTGTTGTAGTACATACAATTTACCAAGTTACCATAGATAAACGTTTGCATGGTTTTAAGATTGATGTGTATAATTACAGTAGACAGAAAGATTTCCTAAGAAATGCTCCTTTTAATTTTAATTTTATTTTTAGACAAACAAACTACTACTTTCTTTAAATGTGTGTTTTCAGTAATAAGCTTTTCATTGAAAGTTACTACACTTTGTTATTTTTGAAGTGAAACTTCTTTAGGCGCGTAATGGATTTTCGGGGACGGAGTAAAACCGAGTCAGGATCGACACGAAAATGCGGGTACCCCCACCACCGCTCACCGTTCACTGTCCCTCTCTCACCATATGCGCTTGTTGAGGTGGGGGAGCCGCTCACGAACGTTCTCTCTCTTCTCTTCTTTCCTCTCTCTCAGACACCAGCGAACTGCGCCACGCCAAGCATCAGCTGCTTGGTTAGTATACTGCGTCGTGAGTGTAATACGAGTGAAATACGTAATTGATTGTGGTTCATACGGTTTGGTACAGAATTTCAGTGTTAAAAATGAGTAGTGACGAGATAGAGGTGATGAACACATCAGTGGCACAAGAGGAAATATCCTATCAAATCCATGCTTCGTCGTTGAATTATTTAACCTCTAATTTTCAAACTAACCTAAGAGAGAAAATAGAGATGATGAAATGAAAATAGAGAGAGAGGAATACTAGAAGTTTCACTTCTGTCTTGCGTAGGCTTGACACACCCACTTTTTTTTTTTTGTATTGAAGTTGTGTTATTACCTGCCCGGTTTTTTGTTTTGTTATTTGAGCTTTTTGTTCGAAAATTATTATCAACTTTGTAACCTGAAAATGTTTATTGTGTCACCTCAAGAGCGCTGCGCAAATTAAGAAATTGACTTCAAAGTATAATTAATAATTTACATAGATTGTACTAAAGAAATTTGGTTAATATTTTTGGATGTTTTGAACTGTGGAAAGTTCAGGTTGTAGGATAATTTGCATCAGTACAAAAACATTAATATCAAATTTTGGGTACTATGGGCTAACTCTGAAAATGTTTTTAATTTTAAATGAGTTTTTTACTGTCTTTAGTTTTTGTGGGAGCTTATTCCAAGATTTAGGGTCCAAAGCTGTGGAAGCACCATCTCAAAATTCCACAAGTGTTTTATTCACGTTTGTTGTTTATGTTTTATCATTTTGCACGCCATGTTTAATTTGTAGTTATGTATGATATTAATCTGCCATGAATTCATAAGTGCACATTGTAACTCCATACTGTAACCAATGTGAACAGAAATCATTTTCATTGTCTCTAATGTATACTAAATTGTGCTTAGTGATTTATTTGAATACAATAATAATTGTATAAATGTGTAGTTATTTATCAAATTTTCAATTGTTTTTCCTCTTAAATGGATATTTTTCCTGTAAGTGCTTGTGTACAGTCAGTTTCAAAATATGTTTTCTGACTCAAGAAACGCGAGAAAACAGAGGTTTGTAATACGACACAATATGCTTTCACATGTTTTTTGTCTCATTGACGTTGTTTCATACCACTTCTCTTCTAAAACGTTTTCAATAGACGTTGTGTCATATCACATCTCCTCCAAAACGACATCAATAGATGTTGTGTCATATCACATCTCCTTTAAAACAAGGACAATAGATGTTGTTTCACTTCAGCTTTAAAACAATATCCACCAAAACGACTTCAACAGATGTTGTGTCGTATCACATCTCCTCTAGTAACGACAATAGATGTTGTGTCACATCTCCTTTAAAACAATCTCCACTAAAACGACTTCAACAGATGTTGTGTCATATCACATCTCCTTTAGTAACGACAATAGATGTTGTGTCACATCTCCTTTAAAACAATCTCCGATAAAACGACTTCAACAGATGTTGTGTCGTATCACATCTCCTCTAGTGACATGTTTTAAAGAATTCATTGATGAATTCTGTACCTACTAAAGTATATTACATTTATGCAAATTTAGTAATCATTCAAAATGATAGCGGCCAAAAATTTGAGACAGAGATCCTGTGTTCGATTCCCAGTTGAGACCGTCACCTTTTTATTTTTCTGTGTCTTATTCCGTTTCATTTAGATTTATTAGTAGTATCTTCTTCTTCAAAGATATATTACATCGATGAATATAACCTCAAAGTTATTCCAGTAAAATTAAATAATTATATTTTAGGTTAGCGCTTTTCTAGCTTGCTTCTGCAATATTTTGTTTTAGTTAATCTGCAATTGTTTTGAACAAAAACATTCTTGTATATCATGCCATTTAATATGTCTATGTTTAGCACATCTGTTATTGAAAACAAAAATATAAATAGTGTTTAAAGTATCACGTTTTAGTGCCAAACTTTTTTGAAATTGCGCCAAGAAACATGAACAATGATAATATCCTGATATTGCAATGCTTTTATAATTAAATTAATATTTAATGTCACTAGAGCATGGATAACTTCAATTTATTCATTTAAATAATGTGTCTAATTTCAAAGGTTTTGAGTATTTTAACCCTTAGGAGCCAAAGCTCTGCATTTGCAGTGTTGAAGAGTTGTGACCACGCACGGTTCCATGATAACTCCTCAAAATGACAATTCAACACACCATTAAAAGGTGATAAAGTCATTAAAAGTGATGAAACAAAAACTATGTTAAATAGTTAGATATTTATTTATTATTACACGCCCTAATGGGCTTTTACACACTACAAAGTTTAATAGTAGAGTATCACAGTTATTATAAATTCTACCAAATTTAACAATAAAGGAAACATAATACAACGAAAAAAGAAAAAATATTAAATGTTACAACAAAAGCATATAATAAAATAAGATACATTAGTAAAAACACAGACATAGGAATTAATAGACGAGAAGATAATGGCGAGGGGTAAAATCAACTGTTGAAGAACGAAGGGAGTAAGGCTGACTGTGATTCGTCAATAAATCAATCTGACAGTAAATAGGCATCTCGCATTATAATATCACCATTTAGTTCTTAAAAGTAAAATCTGCTTTTGAATGAATAGACATTTCTACATGGGAGCGCAAATTACTCGCCACGTTATGAACTAATTTGCGAAGTCCAAATTCGGCAAAGTAAGGCAGCTTCTATTTTCAGTTTCGTAGTTAGTTTCAGAGTATTTAGTTTTCCAGTAAACAACGATGAGCACACTTGAGAATCGCTACATTGTGATGTGATAGTATATGTTTCTAAAACTGATCCATATAATACGGTGTGAATAAGCTTAAAATAAAGTAAAATAATGCTTACTTATGGAATGTAATACGACAATTGGGTTTATTCTCTTTTTCACATCTATTTTTACAAGTTTTCATATCACAAGTCAACATTTTGCCGTGTTATTTCGTAAAATGAACCGATGATGCCTCGACCATAGTTCGCACAAGAATGATGACGTCACGTTTTCCAATTTCACTTGAGGCCATATGCGAGCCCAGCCGGCTCAATGGAACCGGTATGGGGAGTGGGGATAATACGCTTTTAATCACTTAAGGCAGGTCTACTAATATTCATATGTCTATGAGTAAAAATGATAAGAAGTCTCACATAAATAGATATTCAAAATAAAAATATATATATTGCGGAAATTATAGATGTCTATTTGTGTCTCAATATATAAAAGAATTGAAATAAACAATATTTATATTGATTATTTTTAAGATGAAATATATCTCCCAGATCAGAGTATTTATTTCCGAGACTGTGAAGTCTTGGAATTGGGGAATTTTGATAAGACAGTGTCCTGGTGTTGTAAAAATAAAAGGGTAGTAAATTTCGGCAAGATCTTTTGGGTATATGGATGCTGATTAATTGGAGTAACTCAGGACAGTCAATTTTGTAATGAAGTATTTTATGTAGTACTATTAAATCTGTGTTCATTCTTCTTTCTGAAAGTTTTAATAGGGACAATTTATCTAGTAAGTAGTTATAATCAATGTTTTCTACAGGAATATGCAATTTATAGTTTATATACTTCAGGAACTTATGTTGAATCTTTTCAATAGATATGTAACTTATTGAACCTAGTTTTTGTTTCATCACTTTTCATAACTTTATAACACTTTTTATAGGTGTGTTGAATTGTCATTGAGATGAGTTATCCGGTCACCCCCACGCACACGTCACGAAGCACTGCAATTGCAGTGTCGACCTTATGCATTGTTATTTATTTTTTTATTAGTTTCAATTGCAAAGTTTGTACAAGATGTAGGTATAAATTCAATTCTTTTTACAGTCCTCCTCACGAGGGTTTCCTGTTCTGGGGCGGCCTGTAGTTTTTAAACTTTCATTATGCCTTTGGATATTACTTCTACTGGGTTTATTGAACGCAAAAATCAAAATGTCGCTAGATCAAGTATGATATCGTCTACATATTGGCCTTAACAAAAATGAATTTTTATGAAATTAATTTTCTTGCCGACTCCTATGGATTAAACAATAAGTTTCCCATGTTTTAGTCCCATTTTGTTTGTATAGATTTTTTTTAAATATACAACAGTGATACAAAATATTGGAATAATTTTTTTTTTTACCTGATTGTTTATTTGAATACCGAGTTCTTCTGCTAACTTGACAACTGCTCTAAACCACTGAGCTTTGCAATGAGATATTTGCCATAAATACAGGTCTCTTCTTGTAGATAAAACTTGAAAAATTGTTAATAATTTAATTTTTTACAAAACCTTCACAAGCCGAAGTGAAGGTTGTCGCAGTAGGTCAATGGTTTCGAACAGTCGACCAGTTAGCGGAAATTACCAGCGTTCAAATCATTTTACTAGTGTGCATTCCACTTGATTTTTATGGTCATGATTAGGCTTGGTATTATATTATTTTGTATAATGCTTAATGCATATTTTAGTCTTTTTGGTTGTTAGTGCTGTTAACTTTTCAAATAAGAAATGGTCGATATTTATGCCCCGATTACGTGTCCTCGTGACTTAGTTCTCACTGGATCGTCTAATTTTATGGGACTGATTTTTTTTGAAATCATGAAATGTATTTATCGTATACTTTTGACATTGTTAGTACGTATTTTGGCATTTTGTTATAGCGTGTAATCTCATGTTTAGGCATGACAAACAAGAAAAGCCATTACCTAGAGCTGTGTACTCGCCTAACTCTTTAATAGGTCTACACTACATAACAATATGAACTTAACGCATTATGTTGTTGTCAGCGGGCGCAAACGGAAGCGGTGACCTTCCTTGGCGGGCAGGAGTCGTCGCGCAGCCTGTACGCCATCCCCGGTCTGGATTATGTGGCCCACGAGGACATCCTGCCGTACGTCAGCGCTGAGCGCTCGCCCGTGCAGCATGAATTGTTTGACAAGTTCCTCACGCACAGTCCTGAACAAGGTGAGACCACACAAATCTTATGTAATGGCAATTAGCCTCATCCAGAGAGTCTACACAATGTACAACACACATTCCCAATTAGCAAATAAATAATTAACTCATCAGGCCGATTTTTTTTAGAAGGTTGTAGCATTTCCGCTTTGCAATAAAATCCAAATAATTGGTACAATTCTGATTGTATCTGAAAACTGTTTTTAAAAGGTATCTCCATAATTTAAAATTATGGCTTAGAACACCCTTAAAGGTTGAAAGCCAGAAATAATTGAAAAAGAAAATATATAGATCACAATTTTTTTTTGTAACACTGCACAATTGCTTCATATTACGATATTTAAAAAATATATCTTTTGTATGTTGCGTGATGAAAGAAATTGAATCATGTTACAGTATGGTATTATTTTTTAAAAGAAAGACAAACATAGAATATCCTGACAATATTTCAAATATTCCTACTACCATCATTTTAGTTAGAAAATTTTGCTTGTGCACTAATGGAGGACTTTGCTATGAAGAATCGAACCCACGATGCATGGGTGGGAACCCAGCACGTGTGTCAACTCGGCTCTTAACTGGTCAATGATTAATAAATGAAATCTGAAAAATCATTCGACCATTGAACTGTTGAGCACAGATGTTGGAAAAATTACCTATTCTTATGTGGTTAATTTTGATAACCATGCAACGCGTTTGAGTTGTCTATTGGCTATTTACCGGTGTCGAAATAACGCAAGATCTTCAGAGGACCTTCTTTGAAACTGCAACTCACCCAATCCAACCTGTTTTCGACACCCTAAATCCAGGGCCAGACCTGTGTAGGCGCAATTGGAGCAATCCATTCCGGGCGCCGATTTACCAAGGGGCCAAGGAGACATATGGGGGAATCTATCAAACAATTGTGTAAAACGGGGTGGAAACTTTTGTGCATTTAAAAATAAACACAATACTTTTTGTAACCCTTTCAGACCCTCCTTTCTCGGCCCAAGAGACGCTGCGCGCTTGGCAGAAGAAGAACCACCCCTGGCTGGAGCTGAGCGACGTGCACCGTGAGAGCACCGAGGGCGTGCGTGTCACCGTCATCCCCTTCTATATGGGCTGCCGGGAGTCACAGACCACGGCCGTTTATTGGGTAATCCATCACTAATACATCAACATGGGAAAATGTCGCTCTGGCAGAAGAAGGACTGAGCACCCCTGGCTGGAGAAACTCAAGAGCAGAATACCTGTTCTCAGTTGAAGTCGGCCGATTGAATTCTCCGGCTGATTCTTATATACGCCTGTTGAACAAGTTGTAGAAGCCCTGACTCATTCCTATATATTTTGGGATAAAAATATTTACTTTTCAAAGCACTGCAGCAAATGATTTCAGTGTATATAATACAGAACTTAATGCTGCTAACCAACTAGTTGAATCACTCAGCAAAATAAATCCGTCTACTATGATCGCGCTTTTCTTATAACCGGCCTGGTCATCTGGAATAAGCTTCCACCAAATATTGTTTCATAGTGCTTTCACACAAATAAAGCATTGAATTCCGTAAGTCTAAACAACTTTAGGGCGCACAGTTTACACCTGCGCCATACAAGCGGGTTCTCTATAGTGCATCGGACCATTCTTGTAGCTAACATCCAGAATTATATTTTTTTTATATATAAATATGATTGTTTCCATTTTTATTTCAGTGGCGCTACTGCATCCGGTTGGAGAATCTGGGATCGCTGTCAGTCCAGCTGCGTGAGCGGCACTGGCGGATCTTCTCGCTGTCGGGCACGCTGGAGACGGTGCGAGGGCGCGGCGTAGTGGGGCAGGAGCCCCGCCTATCCCGCGTGCAACCCGCCTTCCAGTACAGCTCCCATGTCAGCCTGCAGGCGCCCAGCGGACATATGTGGTCAGTTTCTTTTCACGAGAAAACCCTTGAACGTATTAGAAGAGATTTTGAATGTCATCAGTGTATATATCGGAACTATGTGTCTGACAAGACCTAGGTGATACACAGCTTGTCTTGAGGCCAACAGATCTTAATGCTGTCAACCGATTATTTGAACCCTCTCTCAGTGAAATAAATCCGTCTACTAGAGGGTTTTCCAATAAGAGGTGTTATTTTGAATAACCCGCTATTTCGGTAGATGTTACTTTTGAAGCTGTCATTTTTTGACATTTGACAAGTAGAAACTACGCCATTAATAAAAATGGAACGATACACGCTTCAACAACGCATTGAAATTATTAAAATTCACTTGAGTGAATCAAATGCAAATCATCTTGAGTGATGAGGCCCATTTCCACCTCGGTGGCTTCGTCAACAAGCAAAATTGTCTCATCTGGGGCTCGGAAAACCCAAGAGTTATTGTTGAAAAGACTCTCTATCCTTAACGTGTGACTGTTTGGTGCGGTTTATGGTCCGGCGGAGTCATTGGACCTTACTTTTTTGAAAATGAGGCTGGAGCAACAGTTACGGTGAATGGATTGCGCTATCTATAGATGATTAATGATTTTTTATGGCCGGAATTGGATGGTATTGATCTGAACAACGTTTACTTTCAACAAGACGGCGCTATGTGCCACACAAGCAATGAAACCATTGATCTTTTACGATTGAATATCAAAATAACACCTCTTATTGGAAAACCCTGTTTAATCTGACGGCCGGCATAGTCCAGTGGTAACGCATTGGACTGCCATTCCGAAGGTCGCGGGTTCGAACCCGGCGTGCGCAAATAAATTTTATTTGATTGATTTGTGTTATTTCACAATTAATTAATTAAAATAATATATAGTATATTTTGCGACACGTTCCAGAGTGGAAGATACTACCAGTATAGCCCTGGTGTAAGACCACCATTCAGAATCGAAACGTTGCTCCAAATGGCTTTAGCCGTGTTTAGTGACTAAATCTGAATAGCCAGGTACTTCCCCACCTTCCTCTTTCCCTTCCCCACTTACCTTCAGCCTCACAACATCCCCCAATTGGGGATGCCATAGTCTCACTGGCTCCAGACGGGAGCAGTTGGGACTCTTGTGAGGTATTCACTATAAAAAAAAAAATTTAAAAAAAAAAAATTCGAACTTTTCGTTTATCCAGCCCGGTCTTGGTGTTAAATAAATCTTTGGAGATTTTCATTATTGCAGCTACCACTAAATTTAGACAATATTCTTCTATTGAATGGTTGGGGACCGAAAGGGAACTTGTAGGTTTGTTAGCCAGTATAGGGCTTCAGTCTCCACCCTGGGATCTCATCAATTCCTGTGGGTTATCCATGTTCGGTGGTCTGCACCACATCGCATTCACACTGAACCGACTCTTTAGGGTTCCACTGTGCATTGTGTGGCCACTACTTCTGTAGGAGCACCCTATCCTATTGATGAAGGACCAGAATTTACGAGGCAATGCAAACCCGGACTGTCTCTCAGTGGGGGTCAATAATTCAATTAAAACAGGCAATTGATGGTCTACGTGGTTGAGGGGTACGGCTCTCGACTATCGATCTGGTAGTCGCAGGTTCTAATCCCGGCGTGAAAAAGTAAATTTTATTTGATTGATTTGTGTTATTTCCCAATTAAAAATAATGTTAAGTATATTTGCGGCACGTTGCTTGAAATGGCTTTAGCCATGTCTGGTGACTAGATCTGAGTAGCCACGTTGCTCACCTTCCTCTTCCACATCTCCTTCCCCTCCCCACTACCTTCAGCCTCACAACATACCCCAATTGGGAATGCCATAATCTCACTGGCTCTAGGCAGTTTGGAGCAGTTCATACTCTTTTGTGGTGTTTACATGATAAAATTAAAAAAATACATTATTAAAGAAATTTTAGCCCTTTGTTCCATATCTGCCACCAAGTGATACTTCCTCATCTTATATTTAGAGATGGCAAAATTTCGTTTTAACTAAAAACGCGAAAAAATATTTATGTTTCGAAAATAGGGCATTTATAAGTTTTCTATGCGTTTCAAGGCATTTGAAAGTGTTTCCAGTGATTTCTATTTCGCAAATTAACGCGAAAAACGTGATTTTGGCCGTATTTCAGCTAAATTACTCTATTTAGCGAAATAGGCGCGAATTTTCCGAAAATACCGGGTATTAAAATAATATGTGAGAATTTCAAAAAATCGATATTTAAATTACGATTTTTTATAATTTTGTTTCTATTTTATGTGTAAATATTTAATATTTTTGTACTGTAGGCTAAAATTACTTTTTGACATTACACAATTTGTGCGAAATAAATTACGCCTATTGTTGTTAATCGCAATCTGCATTTGTTGTGTTTGTGTTCGACCCGTACTTAGAGTTTCCTTCCTTATTAATTTAATATTAAAATTAATTATTTATAATCTTTCACATGGAAATACTTGCAAATGAAGGTTAAACATATATTTTACCAAAAATACTTAAAATATGCGCTAAAAACATTCAGGAAATACATTTTTTTCTATTTTGCTACAAAACGCTAAATTATGCCTCAAAATGCTATAAAATGCTAAATTTCCAATTGTTAATGCTAAAAAATCTGAAAATTAATTTTGCCATCTCTACTTATATTGTCTAAGCACGAGGGGTTAAAAACAGAAAGGTTCTCAAATCTTATTAACAGTATTATTTTCTCATTTTGCAGGGGAACCTTCAGAATGGAGCGTGAAGACGGATACACCTTCGACTGCCGGATACCCCCCTTCTCCCTCGAGAGCAAGCCCGACGATGGACCCGTCACCCCCCCGGAGTCCATCTAACTTTAGCCCGTAACGTTATTAGTGGATTATTTAATTATTTACTTCTAAGTTATGTAACATTTGTTGAAATCATTTGACTGCTGAACACGCGCAGCATTGCAAACCACTTGAGAGTAATACTTGATAGGTCTGTGTGGCCAAATTCGGGTGAAAAAGATTATAATCAACAAATTAAATTGATTTTGTTAGTGTCTCTAGGGCCGAGAGAAGAGTTGAAAGGTGCAAATTTGCATCAGTTTTCTTTCAAATCGATTTACAGTGAAACTCTCTTACCCAAGGGGTACCGAAAAGAAACTAATTATGCAGAAAAACCTTGTAATAAGTGGGATAAGGGACTGATAAAACTAAACTTTTTAAATGGGTTTCACTGTAGTCAATTTCATTAGCCTATCAGGCACGGTTGATCAATAATGTTTAATCGGTAACTTGTCATTGTTCCCGAGTATGACTGCAGATTGTCAATGAACAAACAACAGTTCACAATGACTAAGTATTCTTGATTTAATTGACGTGAACTGTTTGTACGTTAGTGATATACAGTCATGCTCGGAAAAGATGTCAACTAACCGACATCATCGATAAAACCTTTATGTAAATTGGTGACATCAGTTTTTCTTTCAAATCGTTTTAGATCACACTTCAGCCTGAACTTCCCATCAAAGTTATTTTGACTGAAACTGACCGCAGTGACTGAATTCATGTTTGTACAAACTTGTCGAAAATTTATTGATTTTGTAATTATTTAATACAAATTTACTTTTTAATGTAAAACAATTTTTTTTTAAATACTGTAAGATGGCAATGCATAAATAACCATAACTACTATAAACATTTTATCGAGAGGCATAAAATTATGGCGGCCCGGGGGGAAAGGGTTAAGCAATTTATGTTTGTAATTAAATATAATAATGTATCTTTTTTCAGTCACAAACCATCTATGCTGTTTATCTGTAATGTGGTTTGGAAATGGTCAAAAAAAGTCTTTTGTATATGGGGATTGTTTGGGTATATCTTTAGGCTGTTTCAGATGACATTCAATTACAGTGAAACCCTCTTATAAGGTTTTCCAAGGGATCGGAAAAGAAATTTCTAAATATGTAGGTTTACTCTTCTATGTTAGATAAATTAGGCCATTTTACAGTTTCAGTCTTCCAGGATTGTAAAAAACTAAAAAAAATTACGCATGTAAACTGTGAGATCCTTGTAAGTGCGTTTCACAGAATAGTTTAATTTGATTTAATACACAAAGATCATTCAAATGATGCGTTAATTCAACATAATCCAATGTGAAAATCCTGTGAAATTTCTGTTACAGCTATTTCTGTGTTGGCTATTAAATTTCAGCAAGTACATTGGTGCATCTGATAAATGTCAGAATATGCAATGTTTTGTATTGAAAATCCCAGTGAAACATTTATTATAGGTTGATCTGGCCACTTCTGTTTGTTGAAACATAACTTATTACAGTGAAACTCTCTTAATAAGTTTTTCCAAGGGACCGTATAAAAAAAACTTGATAAAAGTGAGAAAATCTTTTATGTATATGTACAAACAAATTGGGCCATTTAAAAAAAAAATCATCTTCAAGGGAACGAAAAAACAGAACTTCTTAAACATATATGGGAACCTTACAAGTGGGTTTCACTGTATTAACTTATATATGTTTTTGTGGGTTGTGCCACTTTTCCGCTAACCGAACACTACTTGCGAACACTACTTGAACACTACTTGCAAAAGATAATGGAGTGATTTTACAAACACATTTTATAGATGCCCCAAGAACTCGTGCACTTGGAACAAGGTTCCAGCTGACTTGGCAATGTTGTGGGATAATGTACTCTGGAGTAGTACTCTCTAGAGCCCATTATCGCATGACTTCGCTGTGTCTGATGGAAGCTTGTTGTTCCAAGGACAAGATCTATTATTTGTTATTATTATTTTTAATGTAACTAGTAAAAAAACTGTGTTTAGTTAGCAATTATTCTACGCTTAAATATTTTATACGAAATTAACTAATGTTAAGAACAATTATTGCAGTGAGACTACCTAAGATATTATTCAAAAGGTTTCAAAAGTCATTTGAGCTACAATAAATCCAAGTTTCATGGGGGTTCTGATTAGTAATTGCAATGTCCGTTTAATGTCTTTATAATATTATTTAAATTATGATTTGGGACAGCGTAATAAATATCAACGGACTGTAATTGACTGTAACACAATGTATTATCTCGAGTAACAGGTGATGAAGAAGACATTGGACAAGCTTTTACAGTTCTTTCTTCTCACTCTATCAAGATGTCTCTTTTGTACTAGACGTCGCATGGTCATTACAGTAACTGTCCATGTTTCCTCGGAGAACCGGTTAAGTGGGCACATTCAGCAATGAGCTCTGCGCCTTGTATCACAATTAAATTTACATTGCATGTCTTCAACTTCCATTTATTATCCCGCAAGTACAGTGAAACTCTCTTATAAGGTTTTCTAAGGGACCGGTTTTGAAAAAAACTTATTTTGTGGGTATAAATTGGTCCATTTTTCAAATTTAGCCTTCAGGGGACCGAAAAAAACGAAACTTCTTAAGAGGGAACTTCTTAAACAAGTTTCACTGTATTATGCATAATTATTTTACAGTTTCTCTTCAATTTTAATCACAACAAACGACAGCCAAAGTCATTTTTCTATTCAAATTAATCAGTTTATAGAAGTACAATTATATTAATTTTCTATAACTAATATGTTATATTTTTTATGTTTATTTTCTATAGAAGCTTTAATTTGTCATTAGGCCTGTAGAAGTTGTATAAAAAATGTGAATAAAAATGTCCTTGTAGTTAATCTAATGGTGGTAAATAGGTACAATACTTCTTTACCACCCTTTCATATTTATCATCTGATTAGTTAGTTACATTGCCATAAAACTTAAGAATGTTGTGAGTCAGATTATGTTGTCAGGAATCCTACCCGATGTTTCTGGCTTTCACCCAAGAACAAAGGTAAATATCTCTTGAGCCGAGCTTAAAATGCAAATGAAATATGCATAATTCTACTTCAAATTATTTGACAAATTGTTTCATCTACATTCTGGTGGCCTGTTGTACAAATAAATAATTTATCAATGTAGTTTCACTGTTTATGAGTTTGGAGTTATAGGAATTATAGTGCCTACCTCATGTGTTCCAGCCTCAAGAATATTGTTGCTGTCTGTCCTTGCATAGTATTTATTTTATAGTAAATCTTCAATTTAATTACATATATCAGAACAGATGGGATGAAATGCTACACATAATTTCCAAGTCTATAAACCCTTTCTTGGTAGATTTCTTTTCTTGCAGGTTTAGCGTTGGCATAGATGGTTTGAGTCAAGTTTTTCTGCATGAAACAGCCACTGTTTAAGCCTGTGAAGGATCCATGTTTGTTCAGAGATGTGTGTAAAGCTATTGTGTTGTTTTGATCCTCATTATTATAATTTTTAATTAAATATTTAAATGTTACATTACATATGTATTTGTTTTATTCATCTTTTCAATGTTGGCCTCTTTGTGAATGTGTGTGTTTTAATCTTCATAGATTGTATATGCGACATTTGTGTATGGGGGTAGCTGCCGGTGGATCACATATGATACGCATACATAAGGTTAATCTGACAAATAACTCGTCTTTGTGTGTCGCTCGTATGTCGTGTGTGAGCGATTCATCTTTGAGTTGGAAAGTTTCTTCTGAGCTAATTCAATTAACCCTCCCTCACTGAAGGGAGTTAATACACATCTCCCAAATGAGAGTTTTGTGCAATATCTCATGAGGTTTTTTATCCAGTTAAGAATTTTTCCTCATAAAATAAAACTCATTAATGTAACATAAAATCAATCAAGTAAATACAACCATCAGATGGTAATAGTAATAAGGCTAAATGAGCCGCAGTACTAGTCAGTTAGAAACATGAAAGGGTATTGCTATAAGCCCTAGCTAGTTAGAGGATTACGAAAGAATCCATAAAATCAAAAAAAAAAATGTGCAATATCTGTAAATTCTTTTTTACATTACATCGTTGAAACATTGTCTTAGTAAGACAGATCCTGGGTTCGATTCCCAGTTGAGACCGTTACCTTTTGATTTGTCTGCGTTTTGTTTTGTTTAGATTTATTGTATTATCTTTCTCTTCAATAATATGTTCAATGGGTATAACCTTCAAAAGTTATTCCAATAACAATTAACAATCATATATATATTTGAGCTGCGCTTGATTTAGTACCATCTCTTTTACCATTTTGCATAACTTGAATTCTGGGGGAAATTGTACTGGAAGATAATATACAATGGGTGACCGGATAAATCATCAAAATGATAATTCATCACATCTTTAAAAAGTTATATAAAGTCATGGATAGTGATGAAACAAAAACTTTATTAACTGGGTTAAATAGGTAAGGTTACGTTAAAAAAAAAAAATTTTCATCATTTTTAATGACTTTATTAACACTTTTTAAAGGTGTGTTGAATTATCGATGTGTTGATTTATCATGGAACCAATACAATGCTATATTAATATGGGGGACCCTAGTGACCCTTCTGGTTATACGTGATTTTTACCGTCAGGTATGTAAAGGTTAAAATGTATCAAGAATGACTAAACTTTTAGAACTCTGTTCAGCTCGTGACATTTATCAAAAATAAGGATCTCAACCGATAAACAGGCTTTAGAGCCATTCTCATAAGACTTTTTCAGGGTTCCAAAAAACAAAATTTCTTAACCTTCCCATTATCAACAGGACTAACCAAAATCTCTGAAATTACTGTCCTGAATGTTGAACATTGAATTTATTGCATTGGTATTTTTTGTATTCCTATAAACTTAGCCTTACTCAAATAACGATAACATGCGTATCTCAGTGACCCCTCAAGGTAACAAAGGTGTTGTTTTGTATCTTGAAAAATCGAAGGTTAAAGATGAAATTTTTTGTGGATATGGTATCCTACGTGCTGGTTTGATTGTGTATTATAAAAAAATATGCAAATCTCCCTATTTTCATGAATCTGAATGTAAACTATAATTTTTTTTATTTCGGGTTAAAATAAAAATGTATTTTCTTGGGAAGTGATTACGGTGCCTGCTTCTCTTTTCGTGTCACATTGATTATTTTTGTAATTTTCTGCAATCTGAATCAAGTGTTTTATTCTGTTTTAACAAAAAGCTTAGTTCAAACATAAAAAATTTAACCGCTTGGAATGAAAATAAAAATGCTAAACAACTTTTTGAACTTTTTAATAAAACATGTAAAATTAAATTATCACAGTAGCTCCTTCAATTAACCTATACAACGCTGGCCTTTTCAACATGTTCTATCCCATCACGTGGCACGTTTGGACACAATTTAGTGTTTTAGCAAAACTTCATGTTGCGTAGATCAGGTTAATAAATCAATCGTCATTTTCTTGATCTTCCGGATCGGGTTCTTCGAAGTCTTTGGTTTTCACGTCATTATCCTCGCCGTATTGGATAATATTATCTATGGTTACCAGGAGATCGGTGACGCTCTCTTCATCCTGGATGTTGAGGGGATAGAATCGGACCAGACTGAAGTCTTCGATCAGGCGGCCGATGGCTTCGGAGAGGTTCCTGTGTTTCTCGTACCATTTGGTGTCTCTCTGCTCCATGTCTGCCAGAAGACTGTGAGGATCTGGCTCAAGAAATCTGCAATCAGATAGGTTTTGGGGTTAGCTCACAGAAGGTGACAAGAGTCCCAACTATGTGGAGCCAGTAGGACTATGAAATTCCCAATTGAAGTATGTTGTGAGGGAAAGTACCTGACTATTCAATATTCTGGTCACCAAACACGACTAAAATCATTTACCAGGGTGATGCTGAAAGCATCTACCACTCTTATCCTAAGGGATATGAAATTTGAATGTGCATGCAATACTTTAAGGTTGAGGTGTTCCAAACTTTTGTCACAGTGGACATTGTCACGATTCAATGAACGCTGAATCTAGGCCAGTTTTAGCATTTGAACAAAGCAGTTCAAGGGTGTCTAGAATCAGCGTTTAACGGGGACCATTTAGATGAAAAAATACGCAAAATGGTGATAATCATTGAATTGTGACGTCAAATGTGAGAAAAGTTTAAAACACCTTAACCTTAGACATTCTCATATTATGTTCTATAAATTGGGGGGGTTGGTTGGATGTGTGCATTGAATTATTTTACCTGTCCATCTGGTTTTTGGCAGATTTACTGAGAAGGTCCATTTTACTTAAAATATTAATGTGCGGCAGTTCCAGGTTGACCATTACACTGAGAGCCGCCATTGTTCCTGCAGAAATATTAACTATTAAGTAAATAAAACCCAACAAACAACAGTATGAAATTGCCTACATACGGCATTGAGGACAGAGGTCCACAAACCCAGGGAATTAGATTGATATTATTTAATAATCTTAAAAAATATTAAATAGGATATTTTTTTTCAAATGCAATCGCTTACTGGATAGTTTTTCTAGGATTACCTAAACTATGTGATTTAAAAAAAAACAACTTTGATATCGCACAAAACTCTCGTTTGGGGGATGGTATTACCCCCCTCCGATGCGGGAAGGTTAAATTGTAGAAAATACTCCAGAGGCATGATAAGATTTCAAAGTTGACTTTGTTGTTTTAAGCAGTAGAAAAAACATCTCAATAATCCACAATTTCAATGTGGATAACCCACAAGAGTGGCAACTGCACCTAACTGTCTGGAGATAATGGAACTATGACAATCCTAAAGGAAATGGGGAAAGGAAGGCTATTCAATCTGGGCACAAAACATGGCTAAAACTATTTTAATCAAGTTACGATTCTGAACTTTCACCAGGGTGATACCAAAGAATTTTTCACCCATAATGACTTCATAAGTCAAGTCCTTTTATAATAAAAGCAGTTACCTACCCGATAGAAACTTAGCCCCGTCCACCATGAACTGTGAGTCGATGAGGAACACGGCTGCCAGCCTGAAGTTCCACCGGCCCAGCAGTTCCACGAGGCGCTTCATAACCGTCAGGTGTGTGTACAGTTCTACCTGTCCGGGGCAGTCAAATAGGATGTAGTCATCGTCCCCATCGCCTAACTTCTCTTCTAGCCACTCGGCGTTTTCTAGAAGGGTTCTGGAAGTAAGTTTAAATAAAGAATATTGTAGGGCATAATCACTGGGCATTTTCTACAAGTATTCTGAAATTATGTTTTAATAAAAAATATTATAAAACCCCGATAAACAAACCTCAAGTATTTTATTATATTTTAACAAACTGTTTGGTATTTTCTAATTATGTTAAAATAAATAATGTTATATTTTTGTGGAGCATACATAAATAAGTCATTTGGTACTTCAAATATATAATAATAAGGTCCAGCTGTTCCACATTATTTGAACAATTCATCAAATTTCAAAGTTAATCCTTCAGGCTAATTAGTTTGCTTTTGGGAACAACTCATTTCTATGGTCTCAGAAAACGTATATCCCTTATGGTCAAGTTGAGGAATATGATCTAAACCATGTTAGAAAGAGAAAACATCACGCTTTATATACAAATCTAGGAGTTAACCATAGGAGAATTAAAATGTGAATCTTTATGAAACCAAAGGTTTTTTAAAAAGATTACATAACTTTGTGATTTTTTTTACTAATTATTTTTATACGAAACAACAAAAAAATGAGGTGACAGTAAAGTTAGATTATACAGTTATTATTAGTTTTATACATTTGTCTAATAAAATGCTTGTGTTTATAATATAATAGAATAGAAATAAAACTTACTCCATGCAAAAGACTAGACCTCCATTAGGTCCAAAGTGGAGTTCCTCATCTTCCATTGCGTCATCGAGGTGGATCAGCTCCCGGATGTCCACAATGGGGTCATAGTCAAAGTGCTCCGCGGCAGGATCCAGGTTTACCACATCGATGGTCCGGTTGGAGTCCTGGCCGTGCCGAACCAGGGTCGAGCAGTATGTGGACTGAATAATACATTACAACATCACAGTAAGAACTTTATGTAAATACATCTCTGAATAATAAATTACAATATCACAGAAAGACCTTCATGTAAAGGGCCATTATGCAAAAGGCAGTTTAATGTTCAATCTGGTAAATATCCAGATACGCTGGACGTTCTTAAATTATTTTAAAAACACTTTGTATCAGTTCATTTTAATGAGGAGCATCTATTTGAGTCTCCAGAAAAGCAAAAAATGTATTTAATAACTTTTTTTTGGTAATGTGATAAAATATGTACATTTTTTACAAATAAAAATCACTAAATGGCCCACCACTGACTTTAACGTCAGTTTATGGAGTAGTATTAAAAAAGTAGGTTTTAATTTCGGACAATCATTTTATATTTGAGGTGTCGTGAGTACTATGTAAAAGATGTAATTAAAATACAACCAAGTGAATCAGATACTTGAGTCGGGCCATGTCAAGAGTCAGAATAATAGAAGAGTATGTATGAATGTGATTGAGGCAAGGAGTATGTGCCAAGACCGAGTTGTTTGGCGGTCCGTCGGTTAGTTAGTTATGTATTATTTTCAAAGATTTAGCTGTTTCAAACAAAATCTATTTTCTCGAATGGAACCCTTGTGCCCGCTTGAAATGTGTAAACATAAAAATTCGGCAGTTTGTAAATGTAGAAAGATTCTCCTGGATCAAATATTGTTTTCGGGAGCTTCCTCCTTCTAAATAAAGCTGTAAGTGTCCAGTTTTAAACATTTACTAGAAAAATCATAACATGAAAGAACCAATAAAGATAAGTATGCAATATTATAGTATCCTAATAGTAGTGATGTTAAGAACATTAATTGAGTTTGTGTGTCTTCACGACGATGCCATGAAAATAACATACAAATAATAGGAGTTCACGATTATAACTTATTACGCACCTTCCCGCTGCCGGCGGGCCCCATGATAAGCTGTGCGTAGCGCATTATATTTTTTATTTAAATTCCAAATTAATTCGAAACAGCGATTCTCTGTAAACAAAACGATTTTATGTGATTACTGTATACAATTATTAATCACGCTTAGTTTGTTCCGTTTGTTTGACAGTAATTTGTCGCACGCTGATTCAGCTGCATAGATATTTACAGATAAATGTTTAGCTGATTTGACAGTTAAAGTCATAGAAATGGTCATAGATAGACCACTTTCTAGCGATGGGCACAATCGATGATTTACTCGATCTTTTTGAACAACGAAATATTTCGATTCATTATCCCGGACAAATCGATTCTGTCAAAAATCGTTATACAGTCCGAAACAATCGTTTTGAAATATCATCAAACAAGGACTCGATTCTGTCAAAAATCATCACACATTCCGAAACAATCGTTTTGAAACGTCATCAAACAAGGAATCGATTCTGTCAAAAATCATCACACAGTCCGAGACAATCGTTTTGAAAATCATTCGAAATCACAGCCATTGGTCAGAATGAATCGATATAAAAATCAGTCACGTCAATCAAAACCTCCTAGATCATAAGAACTAGACGCTGAATAAAATCAGCCTCCTACTTGTATGAGAACCTCCAAAAAATTTTTTTTAATTAACATGTTATTACTATACTTTGGTATGTCCCTAGGTATCTACGTGACTTGAATTCACAGAAAGACCAAAGCGAACACGTGCGCCCGCATCTGTCTCTGTAATTTTGCATGCGGATTGAGGCAGCAGTTCGCATTATTTGACCTTAAATATTTAGTGAATAGCCTGGCCGGTGCTGGCCGGCAAGCGCAATAAAAATTTAGAAAGCCAACTTAGAAATACACCCATAAAGTCGTCAATCTGAAATGGGAAACGTTAAGCCAGCGACCCGGCAATAAAAACCTTCGCTCAAGGCTAGACTATATTGCAATTGTTTGAAGGTCTTTTGTACAAATGTAATTTTAACATATTTTAAAATAATAATAACTCTAGCGGTGAGAATGGCGATGCCAGCGCCACGGACTCAGACAACGTACCGAAGTGGTGTAAAGCGGAACCACTTTAGTTCCAGCACCCCACCACAGGCGTGCTACGGTCGCCGGATCGCGCAGCTGAAGACAGATTCCGCAACCAACATTTTGATTTTTTGGCACTCGAGAGTTATCATCTAGCCCCCTCCTGGAGCGGTCGCCGAGGCGCTTCCGCCCAGGAAGCTGCCCTCTCGGCAGTTACCATCTCGCCTCCGCCGAGAAATATCCTGCCCTCCCCCTTGGAGCGGGCGCCGAGGCTCTTCCTACCAGAAAGCTGCCCTCTCAGGAGTTACCGTCTCGCCTCCACCGAGAAACTTCCTGCCCTCCCCCTTGGAGCGGTCGCCGAGGCTCTTCCGACCAGGAAGCTGCCCTCTCAGGAGTTACCGTCTAGCCTCCGCCGAGAAACCTCCTACCCTCCCCCTTGGAGCGGACGCCGAGGCTCTTCCGACCAGGAAGCTGCCCTCTCAGGAGTTACCGTCTCGCCTCCGCCGAGAAACCTCCTACCCTTCCCCTTGGAGCGGACGCCGAGGCTCTTCCGCCCAGGAAGCTGCCCTCTCAGGAGTCGCTGCCTGCCGACTCCGCCCTTCGGAGCCTTGGCCCAGGCTGAACTAATTCCGCCCTTCGAATCCAACCGAAGTTGCCGCTTGTGTTATTGGTGATAGTTCGAACGTGGAGATCCGCAGTTCCAGATAAGAATTAAAATATAAGACTATTATTAAGCCTAGATTAAGACTAGCCCTTAACTTTATATATTTTTTTAAATAAATTTTTATTAGTGTTTGTAACTAAATAACTTCTTTTTTTACTCATTCCTCCTTTTCTTTTACACGCATAGTATTAATATTAAAACTCACTTATGTATAGTTATAACAACTTAAGGGAATTTAATATTAATACTATGCGTGTAAAAGAAAGGGAAGAACGAGTAAAAAAAAGAAGTTACTTAGTTACAAACACTATAAAAAATTTATTTAAAAAAATGTATAACGAAAGGTTAGTCTTAATCTAGGCGTAATCTAGTCTTAAATTAGACCGAAAATTCACTATCCTAGAAAGGGGGGGGGGGAATGGCTACAATATAAAAATAACAGTTCCATGACAACTCATAATACGGGAATTCGTGACATGAATTTTCAGAACAAACTTTATTCATCACTTGATAATTCATCACAGTAACTATATAGAACAACCGTAACTCAGAATAGTGAATTGGCTATTCAGCACACTTTTTGCTGATATATAGATACCAACAGACTCGTGCCGTATACGCCGCCTCCAAACTATATATTTGAATTGAATCTATGAGCCATACATTTTATTAAATGTTCATATAGATGATTAAATTATTAATGATAAAGTTCGCGCACAGTAGACGGTCTAGGACAAAATTATTTTGTTCTCCTTTGTCTCATATTAAGTGGTCATTTATGAAGTTAAGGATATTAAGCGTTATTTATGATTTTTGAAGGCACTGAAACTACCCCATCATCCTCTTCTTCATCTCCTTCCCCTCCCAATACCTTCAGCCTCACAACATACCGAATTGGGACTGCTTGTAAGAATGATGATTTTTACACAAATGCCGCTTTATATTGATCATATTCAGACCACAAATTGTAGTACGTATCCAAAATTTCAGTCTGTTCGGCGACACAGATCCTATGCCCGTAGGAATGATTTATTTTTTCCTTATATGCCACTTTACTGAGATTTTGTCTTTGATTCTACTTCCAAAATTTCCATCCATTTGGTGACATAGATCCTGAGAAAACGGCTTTCAAATTCCGAACTCAAGCCTTGCATTTATGCCCGTAAGAATGATGATTTTTCTTCAAATGCCACATTATTTTCCTACATAATATTATAATCCCTAAAGCCCTGCTATGTGTTAAGAACCAGTTTATTTTACACTGCAGAACCATCTTTATACTGCTTTTCTCATATATTTTCCAACTACATGCCCTGCTATGTATTATGAATCGGTTTTTTTACACTGTAGAACCATCTTTATATGTACTGCTTTCCTAAAGCGTTAAGTTTACTTTACTAAGCGTTATTGTTTCATTTACGAATATATATTTTTTAGCAGTAATATTTTTCACTGGAGTTCCTTATTACCCATGAACCTAAAAAGCCCTGGACAGAGCATTAGTGCGATATTATATTAGTGGCAATGAAGCCAAATTTAGGGTGGTTTGGCAGCCATCTTGTATGACAATCTTTTGGAATGATTTGTATGCAATAATGAACTGAAGGAATGAGATGTCATTAAAAAATTTAAGTTGCTTTTGGCATTTTTCATACATCTCCCCCCTCCTTCAAATTTGACTCGAATAGTTCCGTCCAGGGCTTATTAGGTCCACGTTATTACCATATCTATAGCTTGCCACTTTGAGACATCTCTACATGTCTGTAGGTTTGTAATGTCAATGATGACAGTAGTAAAGTGTAAGCAACTGCCATTTTTATTTCACCGAGCCAACAGTGATCGGAATAAGCAAAAAAAACTTTTTTCAACACCTTTTATTCATTTTTATTTTAACAAACAACAGTGTATACAAAAAAGGATAGATTTTCAAACAGTCTGACATTTAATAATAGATAAAAATTTATGGCGCTGCAATCATTTAAAAGGTTTTGAATGGCAACTCCGAGATGGCTCATAGGAAAATGAATGTAAAAGCTCAATGGTCCAAGTGTATTTTTTACTTTTAACCAAACAGAGTTCAGAAATTAGTGGCACTTTCCGAAAGGAGATCATTCTACATTTTTTAATTTAACGTTTTGCAAGGAAGATAATTAGTTACACGGAAAGGTGCTTTTTTGTATTTTTTTAAATTTATCTTTCCAAATAGTTATTTATTAGAAGTCAAATAAAACAATAACTGATTCGAGGATAAAAATTATACATAAATTGAAAATTCTATATTGTTTGCCCTCGTTTGTTTAAAAAGAACTGACAAACTCGAATGTAAAGAAATTTGAATGTGAAGAACAAATTTCAAAGACAAAGTGAGTAGCTTGGTGTTGCCATAGGAATAAAAATAAAAAATTGTACCAATTGAATAAATTTCTAGAATATTATGCCAGCTGTTTATATCCAAATATTATATACATACAAGCTGTTTGTTTATGTAAAACGGATATTTTCAACTATTTGCACTTAAATTTTAGGGAATGACCAATTTCAGTTTGATGAGTAGAGAATAGCGCTTATCAATTATTTAATCATTATTATTCTACAAGAAGAAAAACAAAAGGTTACAACGACCAAAGATTTTATGAATGAACTAAAATGCAATTTTTTCAACAGTTTGAAGAAAAGTGTGTCATTTATAAGATAAAACAAGTTTTTCTCGCAGGCCATATTAAGTTTCATGGCAATTAAGTACATGTTTTTTAAAAAAGCACAATTTATGATACAGCGGGAAAATAAATAATTTACTCAATTTTGGAAAATTGAAACATTTACATAATGGTAACACTTCATAATATTGTACAAAGTATTCAAACTATATAATTTAACTAAGTATTTGATTAAGAAAAACAAGCTAATGGTGGGTGCATCGTATAATGTAAGAAAAGAAAAACTAAGCCCTGTAATTCAAACATAGTTATGATGATAAACACAACTTCAAAGAAATAAGAAAACTGTAGGCATTATATTAAAACATTAAGGACGGGTTGTTACACAGAATTTTAAAAATTTATAAAATTTTATAAAGTTAAAATTCAAGTTGTTTTTATTTTATCATGGGCCAGTTGGTTCACAGTATTTGGATTTTAACTTTGTAATTTGATGAAATAATTTTTTTCTGTAAAACAACCCATCATTAGTAAAAACCATCACCATACTAAAAAATAAATAAATAATTTAAATGGTAAACAAAAAAAGGATTGACTATTACATTTTTATTCATAATTTTTATCCGCTCAAAGCCCATTGCTTCAATAAGGCCCTTCATTATGATTTAAGATTTTCACGGCCAAAAGTATTTTTGTTATTTGTTTTTGGGGTGTTATGCCGTGTTGCGCTAAGGGGCCGTTCAAGTATTATGTAAGCACTATAGGGGGGCAGGGGGTCTTTGCTTTGCTTATTTTTGATGACATGGGGGGTGGGGGGGTCGAGATTGTGATTACGTCAGCACTGCTCAGCAGTAGTTATTTTTTTTTACACATTGTCTATGTTTGAAAACCGAATACATATTCGGGGATTCCCACAAATAATTAATACGTTTAGGTACTCGCTTAAAAAACAGAATACATTAACAGAAAAATGCATATAGGTACCAATTTTTACGTAAGCATGGGAGAGGGGGGGTAAGAGCTTTGCTTACTTTTGGTGACAAGGGGGAAGAGGGGGTAAATAATTGTAATAAATCTGCTTACGTAATACTTGAACGGCCCCTAACTCCTTCTTTAGCCAACGTGTCGGACAACATTGCAGTGTCCATCATCAGGGCAGATGTGTTGATGATGACACATCTGCCCTGATGATGGACACTGCAATGCTGTCCGAAACGTTGGCTAAAGAAGGAGTTAGCGCAACACGGCATAACACCCCAAAAACAAATAACAAAAAAGGCCCTTCATTGATCTGAATCCATTTTGCATCGAGTGGTGATTTTATGTGATTCACTTACAGCAATTAAAAAAATAAACAACAGTGAACTCGTAAAGCATTACAGTTATATAACAATTGCGTTGAGTGCGTTTCAAAATTGTTCAAATTAAAAAAGCGGACTAAATTAATTTTTAAAGATGCATTATCTTGTATGTGAACAATGCACAGTTAATTTATGCAATTCAGAACATTTCACAATGCCCACTACACCGAAATTTAAAACTAAACCATTAATTTGAGTATTTCAAAGACAAAATAGAACTAAATCAACAAAATTTTTATGTACACATTTTTTTACTGGCAACACACTCCTTTTTTTAAAATGGTGAAAATGTGGAAGTGATTTTTTTCTGTCTAATAAGTAAAAGTGACTAAAGATTTCTTTCAATAAAACAAAATTAAAGTTAATGAATCGCAAATAATTGTTGTAAATGGCATAAACATTTCATTCCATTAGCATATTTACCCACAATCTTTCTACAATACTAGTTTAGGTTCCACTCTTTTTTTTTATTACAAAATAATAAGTTACAATGTATTATTCCAAGTGAGTTTACAAAACTCTTCATAATAAATTATTATCAGTTCATTCAAATTCATTTATCTGCTGCATATCAGAAAAATTTTAAACACCGAAAAGTCTTAAATGTAATAATATTTCTATTTAACTTTATCTGCGCAACTGTCGCATATGTGATCCACAGGCAGACATCCCCGTATGCGAATATCGCATATATGTGATATGATGAGATAGATATAATGAAAGGTTAATGTGCAAGAATTGTTAGAAATATGTGAATTGGCTGTTACTTTTCTTGCACAGGTTGGATCAAAAACAAAATAATGGTAAGGATTATTAATTATTATCATATTTAATTACTGAAGACAATATTAGCGATTCCTAAACAAATATTTGAAACAGAAAAAGATACGGTCACATCTAGGACTCGAACCCAGAACCCTTGCCCTACCGGGGCACCGCTCTACCAACTGAGCTAATGGGACCCTATCTCCTTTGGTCCATATTTGACTGTATCATACTTCGAATAAGAACTACCAACATTGCCTTCATTTTTCTCACCGCACATTTTTATTGGCTGTTATCTTTATGTATGATCGGAAGATTCAACTCGAACTAAATGTAATCTAGACAGTGTCTTAGATAAATATATTTTATTTTTATTTTAATGTGCGACATCTATTGACTTTATCTGCAAGTATAGGATGAATATTTTATATTATCAGTTACTATGTGTTTATAAATATATAAACATTCTCACGAATTTATTATGCATTCCTACAAGAAGTAATAACATTGTTACCTATTACCTACCCAGAAAAATTCTCACTTTGTATATTACAAAAATATGTCGCAAATTTATTAAAATAAAAAATAAATTTGGCAAACTGGCTTGCAATGTAAAAAGTTCTTTAAGCCTGAAGGGTCGAGGATGAAAACAGAATGCATTCAGTAGTGATGGGTCAAGATTGTAGATAATAGAAACAAAGGGAGATACGGCATGGGAGCATGTCACCAAGCTACAATCAAACTGCACGAACGCAAAGATAGGGCACAGACTACTGTCATACTAATGAGCTAACGATGTTGTAGACACTTTTGTATGTGCAATTTCATGGCCGATATCCATTGTTTCTATTATATTTGTATTAGGCATCTAGGTCGGCACGTTTTCACAATATCAAATAATTTACTTATTGAATTTCACAGATAAATGGTTTACATAGGCAAGATACAAAGGAGTGAATTCAATTTTACAATTCTAATGATATAATGTTTATTGTCTGAATAATAAGTCGGCATTTAAGAAAATGGATGATAGCAATTGTTAACCTGAAATATCTTATTTCATCAAAAATTTTGATAATACAATAATAATTTTAAAAATAATACTTGAAAGTACACCATTAATAATAACTGATACCAGGCATCAATATAACATAAATCAGTGTCCAGCACACAAATAAGTATCAAATTAAGGCAATATGCTATTTAATTACGCCATAATAATAAAAATAATTACTTAATAGGGAAACAATTTAAGGCAAGTACATATTTCAATAAATTTTAGTAACTTCCAAGTGATTTGAGCAAATTCAATGGGTCATTTGTTGTTTACTTAAAACGGGTCCAGCCCTTTTAAAATTTCTTGAAAAATGTAATATTTTCGTAAGAATTAAGTACAATCTAGACTTGGATAAGATTTAAGTTTTTTCAATATTTAATATATGAGTGATGTCTGCACGGACAATTTTACTGTATGTGCGATTTTCATAGAAAATGTATGAATATAACAAAAAATGCCATCCATGAACAACCTTTATCCTATAAACCTCGGGAACATGTTGAAAAGATTAATTAAATATTTTAAAGGCAGGTGAGATAATTAAAATCAGAAAGATAAAAATTCACAGGTTAGGTTAGGTTATTTATAGGTTAATAACCAATAGCCAAATAACATTTGAAATCTCCCTATTTCATACCATCATTACATTATGTGAAAAGTTTGGTATAAGGACTTGTGTTTGCAGACCGACAAATTGATCCAATATTTAATGTTTAGACAAAAAGCACAATTCTGAAAATGAGACATGGTAGCAAAAAAAAATAAATGCCAATAGCTAAAGATAAACTTAACCATTTTTATAATGTTTGCCACTATAAAGCATTTTTTCATAGAACATTACATAAACCATATATGTATCCAAATATTATAGATGACGCCGGGATTATACCTGATCTATTCCATAGAATCTATGAAATATATCAGTGACAACAGGCTATTTTCTATGGAATAGAATCCCAAAGTTGAATCGACTACAACTTTCATTGTACAAATTAACCATAGATTCTCAAAGAATAGATTAGGCGAGAATGTGCCATTAGATAAAAAAAATGTCTTTTCTTTTCAATACATTACCATTTAAAGCTTATAATTTGACGAAACATTACTTACAGACACAAAATTTTTACAAAAAGCATACACATATAAAATGTATAAAAAATGTCTTTCTTTACAATTTCAATTGATAAAGTTATCTTTGCATTCAATGGCACCGCTAGTGCAGATTGTGTGATGTATTTTTGGTACAAAAATTAACAGATAATAGTAGTTAATTCATTCATTAATTGGTTAATCCTTTGGCCGCCTGCAAAGATAATCATGTACCCCCTACAGTTTGAGCTATCGCATATATGCGATCCATCAGCGGCTATTCCCGTAAGCATACGTCACATTTGTGATCCACCAAGTTTCTCTAAAACACATACACTGTGTAAAAAGTAAGATAGTTTACGTTGAAACGGCCAGCGTTGTAAAGGTCAACTTATATTTTAAATTTTTAAGAATCAATAAAATTGTCTACAAGCTTAAATGCTATAGTTTCTGTGAATGTTATGATACATCACTGGTGTTCACCCTACATAATAATATTATAAAATATAGTAATTATTAATCTCTAATCCAAGTTAACATTTGTAAATACAAAGGCCTTTCCAGTATGGTCACTGTAAAATACACTTAAAAATGCATTGCGAAAGAACAACTTCTATCAGTAAAGTTTTAAATACATACATATACATATACTAGCTGACGTGTAGCCCGGCGTTGCTTGACTTTTCTCTACTTTCAATAAATATAATATCCATGTATTATATGTATATATAAACCTTCCGGAAGAAATTCTCTAAATGATAGTGAGAACCCTATTAAGCTACGTTGCATAGTATAGAAGAACTATGCGCACAAACATGGATAATGACTTTGTTTCATACTATTTAGAGATTAGCGGGTTCAGACGTTTCGATTTTAGTTGATCAGCTCCACACTTGAAAGCATATTGACAAGTGTGAACCTGCTTTCAACAAAGTTGATCAAATAATTATAAGCAATAATTAAACGCCTGAAATAACAATCCAAATTGAAAATATCTCCCCAGTAAAAATAAATGCCGCCAACGAGAATTGAACCCGTACCTTCTGATGTCCGGTCAGGTGCTCTGAACCAATGAGCCAAGTCAGCTTATTTCCAACCCGCCAAATAATTCAATATGTACTAGTACCTCAATCAAAAATTACTGCTTATTATATTTTTACACCTGTAAACAACCAACTTTATTTTTGTAGGAAAGGCTTTGTTAGTGCTAAATTTCCCACTAGATGGCGTCGAGACATATTATATCTACATTTGTCGGTGAAATATTTTGACTTGTCAAATATTGATATTTCAGGTGACTAATTATTGCTATGCATAAAACCTTGTCTTATAAACATTAGTTTATCATTAAAAATAATAAAGTTGATCAAGTTTTAGTTAGAAATCTTGTTGTTCAATAAAAGTTGAACAACTAAAATTGAAAAGTCTGAACTCGCTATTTGCCATTTCAACCATTTTAATTATTTAAACATGTATTTATTAAGGAATGCTCTTTCTGACACGAGACTCGTTGAATATTTGCTTTATGACAAACAGTAAATCTCATCCCATTTTATTTCATAGACAGTTAAATGGATATTTCATATTTCCACAGATCATGAAGGAAATGACATTGTGAGCTGAAAATAGTTCAGTTGGCCAAGAAAAATGCAAGACAGAAAAATCTGCGCAAATTTCATGATGCCAGTCTCCATTTAAGAGAATTTGCAAATTCAGACAAACAAATCAATTTCTGCTTTATGGTCTAACATTCAGAGCGAAAAACTGTGGAAATTTCATGATGCCAGACCTCAACCACATTCCTCAGAAGATCGAGTGACAGCAAGGTTACCGGGACAGAGTAAGTGGGAAAGAAATATCGACTAACTCTGATTTAAGCAACTCATATTTGTAGAATAAAAAATGGCTCAAACACACTTAACGATAAAAAAGGCTCAATTATGCATACATAATTAAAAATGCATATTATCCCATGTCTACTGATAAAATATAATGTTCTTTCAAGAACATGTGTACACTCAACAAAAGTTTCAAAATTAAGTACTAAACTAATAAGTACTAAAAAATGGTATTAATCATTATTTCAAAAATTGGTATCACCCTCTATCTTCTAAGGTTGGTACTGACCAGTCAACTGATTGATTGGGTCAGTGGATGTGTTGAATGTTGAACTGTTGAATTGTTGACTAGCTGGCCGTGCTGTTATACTGGGGCCGGCCCGCCAGCTCGAGCAGATATCTGTCAGGGTGGTCAATCCAATCGGCGGCGGATAATTTGACCTGGCGCTGTCTCTCCGCCTCTCTGACCTGCCATTTCTTGATGTCCAGCTGTGTCTCTCGGCTTGCTTGGTCACCGCACCCCCAAACCTTGGAAAGAAAGAACATTTTATAATTTGCAGACAACGTATTGTTTGTTCTGAATTCTTAAAAGATTTTAAAAAATGGGGGATTAAACTTGGGAAATGCCGGCATATACCAATTTTTTAACAATAAAAGTATTGAAGGTGACAGAGAAGACGGACTGCCACACAACTGTGTCTTGGCACACATTTCTTGCTTCATTCACATTCATACATAATCACTCTGCTGTTTTCTGTGCCATGTCTTTCTCGGGAATCCTCGATTTCTTTTACTTTCTCCTGGCACTCCTGTCTTCGTTCATCTGCTCCATATGTCCAAACCATCTAAGAGTCTTTATCTAGTTCACTACGCTTTCTTCAGCCTTGCATTCTTTCCAGAAGTTTACATTTGTAACACGGTAAAATACAGTTTTAGCAACACATACAAAGGGATTTCTACTTTTGTCCTTTCTCTACAAATTCCAGGCCTCACTGCTATTCCAGTGTTGGTATCAGCACTCCATTGTGGACTGCTGCATTCATTCCTTCATTAATGGAGGTTCCTGCATTCACCCTTCTTCCTATTCAATTAACCCGTCGATCTCTAGTAAACATACTTGGCAAATACATCATACACAACTAAGTTGCACAGGGTTTTTGTAGTCTCTCTTTCAAATACTGTGACTTTGGACCCGCTCACATTCGTCATTAAATTGCACAGGGTTTTAGTAGTCTCTCTTTCAAATACTGTGACTTTGGACCCGCTCACATTCGTCATTAAATTGCACAGGGTTTTTGTAGTCTCTCTTTCAAATAGTGTGACTTTGGACCCGCTTACATTCACCATTAAATCATTCTCAACACGAACTTGTTAATAAGTGTGGTACTTACTTCCATGGCATCCAGGGGGTAAGATATCCCCGTGAATTCAAAGTTCTCAAAGCCCTCGTCGATGGCCACCAGGTGCTTCCTGGGGTCGGAACCGGCCCGCAGCCCTTTGGGGTAGCCACGGATGGAGGTGTTGAGGTACAGCATCTTAGGGGCAGACTCCAGCAAAGAGAACCTAGAAGAAAATTCATTGTTAAAGAAATGTCTAAAGAATCGCAAAACTGCATCAGGGTTTCCTCAAGGCAGAAATGTGGAGTTAACCCATAATTAATATTTCACAAATTAATTTATTTGGATGACAAAAGATTTCTTAAGTGGTAGATGCTTTATAATTAGATGTATTAATAAAATGGCTGTTCGGAAAATAACCATCGGTTCTTCTATTTTGTAATTTTTTATATCATACATATTGAGGCAAATATTATTTATTTTTGTGGAGGATTGACGAAACATAATTGAAATATCAATAGGTAATAATGTAGGTACAGGCAACACAGCGAGAGTTGATTCCTATAAAAAAAGCTTTGCATTGAATGTATTCGTGCATCAGCATATGCTTCCACCGACGAGGAACAGCCCTTTGTCTTGTTTATGCTTACTAATAGTCACTAGCGGAAGCGGGACAGCAAGTGATCGTTGTAAAGGAATATTTTTTTCCATTAACCTAATGATTTAAAATTTATGTTTATGCTTTATGTTTACGCCCACTTATTGTAGCTAGCGGAAAAGGGACAGCAAGTTTATATGTTCACTGTATACTGTGCATACCTTGTCATTGTTTAATACGCATTTGAATTCAGTCCTGAATATTATCACATTCAGATAAACTGTATTTTAATAACCTTTAGTATTTTAATACCAAGGAAATAAAACAATTCTGCCGCGGTAAATAAAAACACAGTGTCTTCCTTGGGACTCTCAAGGAAGACACTATGTTTTTATTTGCCACTGCAGAATATTCAGCATTCCAAAATACATTTTACATGACCAACTTCAACACGCTTTGGCTTCAAACTCAGAATAGTGAAATAATCATTAATTGTTTTTATTTTTATTAAAATCTAAACGAAACACGCTGTATGTAATTTATGCATCTGTACGAGTACTATGATGAAGTCAACTAAGATTGATAGATATCTTACTTAGGCTCCAGCTGGAACAGGGCGCAGTGCTGCCCGCCCTGGTACAGATGGGACTCCCGCCACTCCGAGGGGGCCGCCAGACACACGGTGACTGCCCCCCCCTTCAGCAGCAGCAGCGTGGCCCCCCGGTAGGCCAGCACGTGATGCAGGAACCTGTTGGCCCCCAGACCGTGCTCTCGAGAGCTGTACAGCAGGGTCCAATGCGAGGGTAGCAGGCAGACTAGGCGGGTTAGGAACTGGGCAGATGCCAGATTTACACCTGAAATGGTTAGAATAATGGTAAAAAACATCACCCTGGAAGCAGATATATTATAATAAAAAGTAATTGAATGTAACTGTTTTAAAAAAACAGAAATGTAATAATACAAATATATGTATTGAATAATAGATATAACTGGCTTACAACTAGGATTTATACCTAGTGACTTACGACTAAGGCTTAAAACTACTGACATAAAACTAGTGACTTGCATCTAAGAAACATATTTAATTTAGCTTCATAGTTCAAAGTCTTTCTTAGGTGGTTTATTGTTATTTATGTAAGAAAGAAGAACATATAATTCAGATTATTTTTATGATAAAGTCTGTGGTAGGTCCTATCTAACTGTGTAACTTTTGTGTATGAAAAATAATCTCTATAAAAATTTCATTCTTTTGTCAGTTGGAAGCAAATTTGCAAAACAAGAGTTAAGGCGATGCCATACGTAGTAATGCAAAATCGTGTGTTTTTGGTTTGAAAATTTGGTCGCCTAGAAATGTTTCAGATGCTTTAATTAAATACTGCGAGTAGAATACATCTTGGCCTTTGAAATAATCGAGTATTTTTTAGATAAGTCTTTTTATAAGCCCAGAAAAAAATAATGTAAAGGCCTATGAAAACTGCTTTAAAGTTCAAAATCTCCTACTTAAGAACCCATTTTCGGTTATGATTTTATTGTACAATGTGGCAAATTAAGTTATTTATAAAATGATCGAAAATAAATTAAATATATATGCCTGAACATCCACAAAATAAAATAAAAGGCACTTTTTGGCCATGTTTTTTTCTTGCATAAATCAAAACAGGCGGATGGTGTTAAGCGGGAATTTAAACCTTATCGCCATCTATGTAAGGGTTGTTATTGATAGCGGCTCAATTTAAAATATTACACGACGTAGTGCATCGCCTTAAGCAGAACTTAAGGGAATTACTAACAGGCCTTAAGAGAATCAATGCTTTGTGGAATCTTTTTACTGCAATAATATGCATTTTCTTTTTCATAAATGTTTCAAAAACTAAACGGGGTAACAGGGTCATTATTCTGATTCATATGCAGTATCTAGATATTTTTAATGGATGTCTACAGAGTTGTTGAATTGGTACCTGAGCTGGCCGGACTGCTAGCGTTGTGCGGCTGAGCGTACAGGGCGGGCAGTGAGCCGGCCAGTAGCCAGGCGCGAGAGACGGGCATGAGCGGGGCGGACGGCGCCTTTTGCGCTATTGGCGGTGGTGCCTCCAGCACCGGTGTTGCCAGCTCCAGACCCGCACTGTTGTCATTGGACATGTTGCCGACATGGCGCCACGCGGTAGACAGGATGTGGACGCAGTATCTGGAAAAATTATTTATATTATAATTTATTTAAGGATTAAAGTAGATTGAGAGCTGTAGCGCTGAACGCGATGATATCCCCGAGGCGTATGTGTGAATGTGTGGAAAATATGGAGATTCACAAATAATCCGAGTAAGATTAGGAAATGGAAGCTATCTATGGAATGTGTGCGATTTCACTAACCTTTATTTCATTCAAAAAGTTTTTATATGAATATTATATACCAATATCTTTGTAAAGGTCCCAACTATATGTAAATAATTATCGAATCGTATGCAAGTCTTCTTTTTATATTTATCATCGTGCCTTTCGTTTACATCGGTATTTCAACAAAAGGATCGTATATTATTTGTTATTGTAATAATTCAATTCCTGGAATGAGGGTTTTTATGACCGTGAAAACCAATTCGAATCTCTATCTCTGTTCCGCCCCACTCAACTCCTATGTGCAAGCGAGCGAGAGATGTCGGGCGTATTTAAAGAAAGCAGGCATGGGCAAATACCGATAGGCGGACAGTAATAAACATATTACAAGGTTAATTGAGTTGCATTTCAAATAATATTCGATTTTCGTTCAGTACTTTTATACCTTGGGTATGCTGAGTTACTATGTAGAAATTTTTATTAAAATGTTTCAATTATTTTCGAAGGTATAGTGATTTAAAACAAATTAAAGAAATTCGCACGGGACCTTTATTTTCGCCCGGAGAAATGTGTTAATGATTATTTTTAATACATTTTTCCTATTGTAGGTACATTGAATATTGCAAAAAGAAGTTTGATTCGAAAATGTAGATGGTTTCTTTCAATATTACCTTTATTATCAATTTTTGAATTATTTGATTTAAAATATTATCATAATATTGTCATATGTTACAGTAAAACTCGCTTAAGAAGTTCCCACTTAAGAAGTTTTCACGCTTAAGAAGTTTTGATTTTTGGTCCCTTGAAAATTCCATACAAAAAACACGATTTTTTCCCACATAAGAAGTTTTAGAGCTAAAACTGCTTCCCGCTTAAGAGGTTTTAGAAATCCGGCGGTAAAATCAACACAAACGAAATATTGTGTCGCAAAATATCTAAAATGAACCTTTTTGTCATAAATTGAAAGACGTTGACTGAAACCCATACCTAGTACCTGAGACCATAAAACCCTTTGTCGGCCGCCGGGCCGTAAGCCGTAACCTGCCGTAACCAATAAATAAACCAAATACCCCGTCTCCTAATCCCCTAACTAGGTAAAATAGCAATGGAACGAATAAACAATGCAGAATTATGTAACAAATATGCAAGCGTCTTTAAGGCCGAAATAACATGAAAGATTATACTAAACTCAACCTTAATGACAACGTGGGCTAGATCTACATTTGCATACATTTGACGCCTCCTTCAATAATCTTCCCTTTGATAATGAACATAGAGATGTTTCGTAATATTATTGTATAAAATTTTTATTCCATCGAATTTGTAAAACATGAAAAACTTTTGATAATCTATCGGATCACGGTTAATACGGAATATTTCACCTTTAAATACATACCAACATGATTATATGGCGGGGGAGATGGTAAAATATGCATTATAATTACGTTTTTTTTATTCAAACATCAAAAATTGCCGTGCATCATGTTTCATCTGACATTTGTCGTAAATTAAGTTTGAAGGTTAGGAAATACATATATGCATAAATTTAAAATGTAGATTGAAACGCATGATAACTAGAAGATGTATATATATATTATTTTTTTTGACCGCTTGGATCATATGAGCTTGTTTTCACGACAATTTAACGTAGGTAGACATAGGAATGACGTATGCCCCGGACTCGAGTTATTAAATGGCTAAAATTGAATCCCACTTAAGAAGTTTTCCCACTTAAGAAGTTTTTTTTTCCCCGGTCCCTTGGAAAACTTCTTAACCTCTCGACTGTGAGTCGGACGCCGGCATCCGAGAAATATTTTTGCTTGTTTTTTTTTTAAAGTGCTATTTTAACCCTTATCTATAGAGAAATTGTATGAAGAACAAGGTCAAAATCGCTTGCGCTAATATCAGTCTAGAAGATACCTTTTATTTTATTAGTGTAGCCTCTTTGGTAGCTTTCAAATTGACTTCTCTATGAAAAGCCGTTGTCATATTTTTTGTGCATCTTTTTCAACGTTCGCTGGTGCACGGACTGCTACAGTAAAGACTGTATTATACGACGAATTTCCCAAAGAAACGTAAGTAAACATGATTTTATGCATAGTTCATTGAACAAGTCATGTGTTTTTCATAAATATAATTCATTTTTGCAAAAGACAAATACGTAAAATTCCTGTCAAAAACTGGAAGTCTTTTCGCTCTGAAAATTTATTGTGTTTGAATCAAGTTATTTATGTCATATATTACATTATTTGGAATGATTTACATGTTATTGTGTAGAAAAACCATTTGAGAGAATAAATAAAAGCTTTTGTTTTGTCAATATTTAGTGTTTATTTTATGAAAAATGAATTACTGGCCGAAAATGTCAAAAAAAACTTGCTTATAAAAAGTTCATTTTTGTTTATCATTATTGACATCGTAATATTATATTATTTGTAGAGATTCATATGTCATTATGTAGGGAAAACTATTGGCATTGTGTTTCAAAATCATTGTTTAGTCAATATTTAGTTAAAATATTATAAAAAAATAAGTTTTGCATCTCAGCAATTGACACCAATACAATCAAGATTTCCAATTTGTTTGAATGTATGTGTTTACGGAATTTTACGAAAGCTTTGAAAAATGACTAGTGTCGCCATCTGTAGTGATATGTGAATATTGCAATCTCCATACAAAAGAAACAACCACTGCAGGGTGTACTAGAAAATGTAAAACTATTGTTTTATTTACGGAAATATTTTTTTTGTTATTTATTGTTTTATGAAAAATCGTAATAAATATCACAAAATTAGATCAGGTGTACAGGATGTGCTAAAAAAAATTATAAGATTTTTTTTTATATATGATAAAAAAAAACAGTATGCAATTATAAATATCTTTTTTAAAATTATATAAATACAAGTATATGTCTGATTGCTTCTATCGCTTTGCAGAATGGAGACCACAATACAACATGATGCAGGGGGCAGAACCACCACAGACACCGCATCGATCGCCATGACGGTATGTTTTGTATTAGTAGTAGTTATATTAGGTTGATTGTACGCTTCATCTTTTCCAGAATTGAAAGACATTAGTGTAACAATAAATGTTTACTGTTTCAGGTTTCAAATCGGCCACATAAGAGGAACATAAGAGAACATAACATAAGAGGAACTGAAATAAATACGATGAAAAAAAACTTTTTTTACTAAACATTTTTTTATTGAACCCCACAGCACTTGAATAAAAAAATGTATTTCATGTAATATAAAATTGAAATAAATATGATGAAACATAAATCTCCGACTTTTATTTTTATTGAACCACCCAGTTACTTGAAATTGAAAAAAATGCATTTTATGTTATATAAAATTGAAATAAATATTATGAAAAAAAATATCACTAAAATTTATTTTTATTCTCATTGAATCATGATTCTTTGCACCACTCTGTATTTCGATAAATATCTGTATACAAAAATGGCGGCCATTTTGGATATCGATGTATTGAAGTTGGTCAACTGTCTGAGGTAAATATTGTATATATTAGCATTGTTTTGGATATAAATTCATTATCGAAATAATAGGTGTGAGATTCCATTAGAAAGGTAATTCTATCTAGTTTATTTTGATGTAATTTTTATAATATTTCGCAATATAATTGTGTCAAAAACCAAGTTAGTAAAGTGACAGCGAAAATTTACATCATAGTGCATAAATATATTTTTAGCATTATTTATTTACAGGTTTCTAGTATAAAAAAATATTATTAGTAACAACAATAGTATGAACTACCAAAAACTCAAAGAATTGCTTTCATAACTTTATACAATACGACACAAAAAAATTCTAAAGTGCACGCTTGGCTTGACATTTTTTTTTGAAAAGCCTAAAATATTTTACATTTTCAAAACAACGTAAATGCCATTATTTCTTTGAAAACACTTTTGGTTTGTTTTTTTTTCATATAGGCTATTTATTCAGGTTTGTGTAGAAATAATAAAATCCGTTTATATTCATATACATAATTTTTTTGACAATTGTTTCCCGAACGGGGGAATTTTTTATTAATTTTTCAGATAAAGTTAGCTATTCTGGGAAAACGTCTTACGATATAATCATGAACTATATATGAATAATTAGCTACATTATCTGGTAAACAGAAAACAATCGAAAAAAAAGCAAATACTTAGTTTTCATTAAGATATTTGAGCAGAACACATCGAGGTAATTTTCGCGCCGTTTCCGAAATTTCGTCCCACATTCAACAGGTTAAGAGAGTTTCACTGTATATATTTAAAATAATATCCTCCCCAGCCAATATGGATAGTACATTATTTTTAGGTTTTCTAGTCTAAGATATGTATATAAATAAAAATGTTACTGTTCGTTTGTTCAAAATCTAATCATGGAAAGTTTTTCACCGATTGCTTTGAAATTTTGACACAACTTTGCATTTGACTACGCATGAGTTTTTATATACCTATATTATGTAGATGTCTCCTGTGACAGGTAAAAACATGCCATTTTTTTTAAACAGAAACCATCTGTTAGACCAGTGTTTTTCAATGTTTTTGAATACGCGACCCCTTTACAGTTTGAAAAATTTTGGCGACCCCCTTTGGCCATAGATACAGACAAAAGTTAGTTATTTAAATACATTAATTATTTTCTCTATTTTGGTACCTATATTCATTATTACGGCCTACACTCTGCAAGGAAGCAGCGAGAGCTTTGAAATTAAATACGAGGTAAGTTGGTAAGGCTGTGCGCGACTTTGACTTGGACGCCCCAAAGGGTTGACGTGTTTTGGATGAAAACAAAAGAAGAGTATCTATAGCTGGCAAGGGAAGCTCTAAAATTATTAGTGCAATTTGCCACTTCATAATTATGTGAACTGACATTCTCTTCAATGGTGAACATTAAAACTAAACTTAGAAAATGATTTCATTATTAACATATCAAAAATAGCATGATTAAATAACGATTTGAAAAATAAACAAGCTCATCCTCACTGAAATAGTGTTTTTATTGTAGTTAGAACCTCGCCTTTTTCCTTTTGCCGGCGACCCCCCGAGGAAGGCTTCGCGACCCCTAGGACCCCTTTGCGACCCACAGATTGAAGAACACTGTGTTAGACGTAAAAGCAACACCCGCTGTTGTTTCTACATCTGCACAGACAGATTGAGCCATAACAACCCGTGGTAGGGAACAGCTAGTAAATATATGAATACATTTCCCAATTCATTTGACAAGTTCACAAATATGTGTTTTCCATTTAAAATGTTGATCTATACAGGGTGTTAAGCACAGACATATGAATATATAGACTAGAAATTAAAGGTGAGGGGTAAAATCAACTGTTGAAGAACGAAGGGGGTAAATCTGACTGTGATTCGTCAATAAATCAATCTGACAGTATATAGGCATCTCGCATTATAATATCACCATTTAGTTCTTAAAAGTAAAATCTGCTTTTGAATGAATAGACATTTTTACATGGGAGCGCAAATTACTCGCCACGTTATGAACAAATTTGCGAAGTCCAAATTCGGCAAAAAAAAAATTTCTTCTATTTTCAGAGTCGAATATTTTGTTAACGTATTTAGTTAAGACACTTTTATAAGTGTTCATAATTTAGTTTCCAGTAACCAACGATGCGTACAAATATATCTCGATGTGATAGTATATGTTTCTACAAACTGATCCATATTATACGATGTAATTATGCTTAAAATAATGCTTACATATGGAATGTAATACGACAATTGGGTTTATTCTCTTTTTCACATCTATTTTTACAAGTTTTCATAGCTAAGCCACCATTTTGCCGTGTTATTTCGTAAAATGCCTCCACCATAGCTCGACGCTAGTTCGAACAAGAATGATGACGTCACATTCTCAAGATTCACGGGAAGCCATACGCGAGCCCAGCCGGCTCCAATGGAACCGGTATGGGGAGTGGGGAATAATACGCTTTTAATCACTTAGGGCAGGTCTACTAAAATTCATATGTCTATGGTGTTAAGTGTTTTTTTTATATATTTACTTGACTTACGGGTTTATTTGAACTTACTTATATGCATTTTTTCAATATTTATGGTACCTACCTGCCTGAAGAAAGGTTGGAAAAACAAGTCATTTTAGATAGTTACGTTTCTTTGGACAAATTGTGCAAACCCTTATTTGAAATACAAAAAAAAGGTTCCAAAAAATATTATATGGTTTATAATTGAGTAGATATTTAAGTACATATTTCCAAATATTATGATTTCAGAGGAATTTTTGGTTTTGATTTAATAATAAGAGAAATTTTGGGCACGAAGTTCACTGTTCACAGAAACTAGTGTATTGTAGTAGAATGTAAACTGTCTATTTGAGTAACAACGTGAATACTTGTATAAGTGATAGTGAGTTTTATTGACTTGCAAAACACCAATGTCAGAGAGTGCCGCACGATGTGGGTAAATGGTTCAACAACAGATTACAATAAATACCAACCTGTGCATGGGCAACACAAGTCTGTGGCAGTTTTCATCCAGCCAGCGGGATATGTAGCCCGCGCTGAGCACCTGCTTGGTGTGGAAGCAAGACTGGACCACTGTCTTCAGAGTTTTGTGGATCTGAAAGATACAAACAGTCTTACTAATAAACCACGTTAGGTATCGCCGCCTGTGCGCAAGAGCGGAAAAATTAAAATGTATAGGTAGGTAAGTAAGTCGCTTTAGATTTTAATTTAATTACGATTCTAAGATCGGCGGCCTGGATACAAACATACACTTGGCTGCGCCCTACACATGTTTATGAAATAATAATGATGGGCTTATTATCTGGTGAACGCTTCTCTCCAACAAGGGCCGCCGTCAACCTTTCTCGATTTCTACTACCTTGGCAGCAAGTCTCATACCAAGATGGATCAATTCAATTCAATTTATTCATTTAAGAAACATTACAAAATTGTTTTTTAATGATCATTATTTGTTTTATAAACTGCACTAAACAAAATAAGTATACCCACGAACTGGTGATGCCTATGTGGGATTATTTTTTTGGTATATATGCATACTATTCTATTATATTTTTTATTTAATTGTATCATTTTATTTTTCTTATCTTAAAGCTACCTTTTTTTTTAAATTTTTTATAGTACCTTCTTTACCTGTTAATGAAATGCTTTTTGTAATACTATAATAATTTTAATAATGTAATACTTGTTTTTGTAATACTTGATTTATGTAATTATATTTTTATGCATGTAACAAAAGAAAATTATTAATAAAAAAATAAAAAATAAAAAAATGGTTTTTTGTAAAGAATTATTACATAAATATAGACTGTGGGTATATCAACTATACTAGTAAAAACAAAGCTCGCCTTTTAAAGGCAGCTTCATTGATTGAAAAAATGTCGACATCCGAATTGATTCTGTTCCAACAGCAAGATTGCTCTACCCATCGGCACGACCATTAGCAAGTTAGTACGGGAGGCTAGAAGATAGTACAGTCTATGCTGTCGGTGACGGAGATAACCGTCGGGAACATAGAAATGAACCCTCTCCATGATAACCGAGTTTTCAAACTATCCACAAATCAGTAAGAAATATATAGCAATGTCTACGATGGTTCATTCTGAGCATACCCAAAAGAAAATCAGTAGGATAGAGTCAGGGTAGTAGCTATACTCCCCTCATGTAGAGAAATCTCAAAAATTACTTTATCACCGACGCGATTTTGGCTGCTAGCTCTACACTCTAAAAGTGGAAATAAGACAAATAATACATAAACCCTAGAACTGTCAACAAAGCCAATTTGAAAAAAAAGACTATCACTGAAATACAAAAAAATCATTTCATTCATAAACATTTCTATCGGTTTACCTCTTCAGTGGAATAAGATATAGCAGTTATTGCGGCATAGGACGAGTAAGATAACAAAAGTACATTGATGGGTAACTAAATAAAAGGAATTCGGTGAGGTGAAAGCGAATGATTACGCTGCTTATAGAAAGTGCTGCATCGGATGTATTTATTGCCAAAGCAAGTTGAAAAAAAGAAAGCAAACATCAATTAGCACTTTGCTCACTAGCACTAATTGAAATGTAGTTCTACAACACAAATATTTATTCATAACATCCTTTGTTTTAAATATTATTATGTATCTAAAACTTTCACCACAAATCCAATACTTATGAGTAGTTTCCTGTCAATAATATAAAATTTTATAGAGGGTCTAGAGACCGAGGTGCTTATTATATTATTATTTAACTAGCTGTACCCCGCCACGTGATGCTGTGGTCTGTCTGTTTGTGCAGATAGAGCATAAATAATAGCGCTTGTTGCTTTTACGTCCAACAGATGGCGATGTTTTTTTTTTTTTTTTTTACCTGTCACAGGTGACATCTATATAATATAGGTATATAAAAACACGTGCGTATTCGAATGCGACGTTGTGCCAAATTTCAAAGCAATTGGTGAAGAACTTTTGAAGATTTAAGATTTTGAACAAAAGAACATTTACATTGTTATTTATATATAGATAATATATATTGCGATTGTTTCACAGAACTTAATAAGACTTTCACAGAACCAGAATATTAGCTTATAAATTTGATTAATTGTTAAAATTCTGTGAAACAACCAGGCCTTAGCCTTTCTTTTAAAAAAAAGCAATACATTAATGAAATAAATTTTAGATTGATTAGAAAAAATTATAAAGTTATCCCTCCATTTGAAAAATACATTACGTATTTTTGTTCACCTTAAAACAGGTCACCTAGGGGAACATCATAATGTATTTTCATCTATAAAAAATGATCTCCAATTATAATTTGGTAAAGTGAAGCAGGGTTCCTTACTTACACTAAGACACATCTGCGGCCCTTCGGAGTAGTGGTCCATGGACAGCTTGTAGCAGGTCATCAGCATGGTCTCCATTCCCTTCGTCTCCATCATACCCTCGTGCTCCTCCTCGCAGAACATCCTGGAAACACAAAGATTAGTCATTCAATATCTTCGTAGATTCAAATCAGGTAGGGGTATATTCCATACAGTACTACCTCCCTAATGCACCACCTAAAAAACCGGGCAAGTGTCCAATTAGTGAAAACAGTGGATTATATTTAGCGTTCAACACGCTCTTGTGTCCTGTTCAGGGTTGATCAAAGCAGACTATGCAATAATTACAACAGCGTATTATCTAAGGTTGATATTTTCAGTTGCGAACTTACCAAATACAAGAGGTCCATAAAAGAATATTTTTCTGAAGGTTTGTGAATAATGTTTATGTCTCGGTTTATATCTCTATTATGATTTCATTTATATCTACAACCTCTCTCCGTGTCTATAAATGTATTGTTTTGTAAATTTTTCGTTTTATATAATCTTTTGCTTTGTATAATTTTTTTAATTATATTCCTTTCTCAGAAATTTAAATTATGCTGTCTCAGTTAAAGTCACAAGGAGGAAATCCATAATTGGTTTTATTTTACTAAATGACACTTGTGTACAAACTGATTAAATGTAAACTGTCAATTTCCCAAAAATGAAAAAATAAATAAAATAGTGCATAAATACAATATAGGCTGAAAATTAAAATAGGTTTCTTTAAAACAAACAAACACCGCTATTGATATTTCGTAAAATTTCCATTGTTTGGTTTAAAGATAAGTTTACGATTACGTGATGTAATGTTTACACTTGTGAGAAGACTTCATTTTCTAAACTTATTCAAACAAAAGACGTGGCAGAATGAAACATGCAGAAACACATGAGACATTTTCTAGAATACACAGAGGACTAACCGAAATATCCTAAAACAGCAATAATTAACCCTACAATATTAGTATTTTTTTTATACAAAGCTTAAAATTACAAGACATAATGATTTTGAAAATATGTATTAGGCATAAAATAGAAAATGTCAAACCATCAAAAATCAACAAACAATAATTGTTTTTATTTTTTATTTTTTTTTATATTTTAGGTACAGATATCGTGGAGATATCTCCTGAAACAAGTTACATATATTATTTACGAAAATATCTATGCAAGCATGTGTTTTAGCAATATCGTTGTATGATCGAGACATTCTAGACTAGGATTAAAATATGTAGTGTTATTGGCAAAAATTTCGGTCCAAAATATGTTAACCCATTCATGACGAACTATTTTTTTTTCGAATTTCGCGCAGAAAATTCACAGAGTGGTTGGTTTTGAAAGTAGAATAAGAACGTTTTTTTCGGAATTTGAAAAAATCGTCTCCTCATCCCCCAGGAGCCTCGAGAAGGATGAGGTCCATATGGATCTTTCGGCAAATAACTAGTCAGAAATTTCATTTTTTCATCTTTATTGTTCAAAAAGTGTAATTTTCAACAACATTATTTAGTGTGATAGCCCTCAAAGCATTTCACGCATAGTCCGACCTTACATGTGATGCAACGGATGCGCTGCTTGCTTTTACAAGATGCACAAGACAGTTTTCCTCCCTTATTAGTCTCAGTTATCGGTATTGGCCCAGGATAATGGGGGACGGAGGTATCATACTGCATCGCCGTTTGACCTATTTTGGTGAGTTTGTCGGGTGCCTTGAAGTATTTCTTGATAGAATACTTCTCGCAGTAATGCTTTGATATTTCTTCACGGAATTCTAACTGCCCCAATTTAAAATTGCCCGTGGCTTTGCGCTTCAGAAGCCAGCAATTCTGAATGGTTACATCAATGGCCCAGGTAAAAATGGACCACCACCATTTCTGTTGGCGAAAAGTAATGCGATAACATGCAACGTTTTGGTCCATTCTGTCAGTTCCGCCCATATTCGTGTTATATTGATGAATTGCATATGGCCTCTGTATACTGATCTTTTTTTGCTCCTTCCGTGAGTAACGGCTTGCTAGATCCAATGGATTCTTTCCGTATTTTGTTGAAGCTACAGAACAAACAGCGTTATCAACCCATTGAGTAACGTAGATGGGGGTCTTGCCAAATGATGTCTGCGCACTTTCAGTATGTCCTCGAGAAAGCACACCTTTGTTGTATTTTGACATTGTTGCCTTCTTCTTGGGGATAGGAGATGAACTGGGAATCCGATTGTCTCGAATTGTACCTGTGCCATTGTATCCATAAAAATGCAAATAGTACAGCAATGGCATACCCGTAAAAAGATTATCAAAGTAGAAGTGATATGGCAATTCGCGCTTTTCCACTGGCAATTGATCGACCAACATAAGTAGTGGTGAAGCATTCAAGCCTACAACACCATACTCCTTTGGAATCCGGGGATTGCTGCCTTGGTAGATCTCAAAATTGATCAAGTAACCGGAGGGTGTATTTAGGCTCCACACTTTATATCCGAATCGAATGGGTTTGCCTTTTATGTATTGCTTACATCCATGGCGGCCATAGTATGGAATCATCGATTCATCATAACTTAAATTTTCTTCTGGGTGGAAGTTTCGCATAAACCGTTCAATAAGCCTATCTGTAAATGGACGTAACTTCCACATACGGTCTGCACTATTGAACTGATTTGGTGAAGCAAAGTGTATCATTTTGTGTATCTGTTCAAATCTATCACGAGACATGGTGGACACAATCTGCTTATTGTAGAAAGGGCGAGAGCTGCTCCAGTACAATCGAGTTGATGGAATCGGGCATAATCCCGATGTTATAAGTATACCCATGTACGCTTTGATATCCCCGACGGTTAAAGGTGATACTTTATGACTATTTTCAGGGTCTTGCTTGGTCTGATATTTGTTGGATTCTGTAACGATGAATTCGTACATTTCGTTGTCAAAATTTAGTTCAAATAATTCCACCGGTGATAAAGCAGCTACGTCGGTATAATTTCCTTCGGGAAATATGCTAGAAACAATTGGCGTCACATCGTTAGACTTCCATTGAAACATAGTTTTCGGACCAGGCATACGTTTTGGAATGCGATAAGGTGGTTCAGCGGGATCATTCACTCTGTCTCCAGTACTAACACGGCATCGTTTCAAAGGAGGCTCGAAAGAAGTGCTTGCAGACGCTTGACCGTGTGATGCTGAAGCGTCGAATAAATTTATGTCGAAGTCACTGAAAGTTGAATCCAAACGCTCGTCTCCGAAATGCTCTAGATTAGGGTTCTCTTGATCTGAATCATAATCGGGCGTATCTTGTCCCTTTTTGTGTCGACGGCGATTTACGATTTGGCAATTAGAAAACAATTGCGCTCGAGAAATATTGGCAATTATTCCACCGTCATCTTCATCAGCTGAATCTGCTCCGGACAAATCACTCTCATTTGGCGGCTCCACATACACATCCACATCCACTACCTCATCATCCTCCAAATTCGTATCCGATTGTTCTTCAAGCAGTAACATCACTTCTTCAACAGTCAGACCCCTAAAAAACACGAAAAAACAATGAAATCTGCGAAAAATTACAATTTATGTATAGTGAGATCTGCCGAAAGGTCCATATGGAGCCAAAAATCAAAACCTTCAATTCAAAGTACTCTCTTTGATACAATAAGGATTATTTTTGTAACAATATGTCTATAAATAGTTAGTAAATTTCATTCTTTACGGATCATAAACGGTTTTGGAAAAAAAAAATCAAATCTACACATAAGTTTATTGGATTACTTACTTCACTCGCTTTGACATTTTGAAAAATTTGCACTTTTTTTCAAACTCCGTTTATACACGTCTGTCCACGCCGGCACATGCAAACGAACTGAGCGCCTCTAAGACAAACGTGTTCGTACATGCTTGTAGACTACATAAAACTGAATTTCGCATCGCCATTTTAATATATCGGCATGATGTGACTAATTGAGGTCCAACACTTTTTCGAGGTCCATATGGCACCTTCGTCATGAATGGGTTAAGGTTTCTAGTGAATTTGGGCCTGGTGTTTAACTTGATTTGATGGACTATGTTACTATCTACTTGATTATTCACAATTTTGTAAAGCATTAAGTGGTCATTTATGTTTCGTCTTTTAACTAGACTCTCTAATTTGAAGTATGTAAGTCTTTGTTCGTATTTAAGTGCTGTTATTATCAGAGCACTGTAAAACAACCCGCCCATGATGAAATATACAGAAACAACCCGTCCATAGAGAAAGATAACTCAACCCGTTGTGTCGGTGTACAAAGCTTGGTGCTCGAGTCTAGTCTACTGAATTTGATACACAAATACCGGCACATCCTAGAGCTTGATTTTGTGCTTTTAACTAGTAAAAATGATGGAGGTAGTTGTCAGATAATTGAGCGGCGGATTGCTAAGTACTTTATTTGCGATATAGTGGTGGACCACCCTCAGCACAATGTTCGTCAAGCTCCGGGTATATTAATAATATAACATATTGTAGCAACTCACTTGACATAGACCTCTAGTATGGCCCGGTCATCCAGTATGCCGAGGAAGCGCTCTGCCTGCTGCTTAAAGTTGGTGGCGCTGATGTGCTGGTGTTTGGGCTTGGACTGCATCAGCAGGTAGTGGAATAGTCGCTCGCCGAGCTCCGGGTACTTGGGGAACAGATGATACTGAAACAGACGAGGAATTCGTCAATCTACCCCATCACGTGGTACATTTTCACGCTTAATAATGAAAAAAAACTATAAATAGCACTTGGTTTCAACTTAATTACTACAAGAAACAACTATTTATGTTGGGGGAGATGGTAAAAGATGTATTAAAGTTCCATTTTTTCTCAATCAAAGTTAAGTTTGAAGGTTAGGAAATGCGTATAAATTATTTAAATAACCCAAACTAAGAATCTAAGAACCTATTTTTTGCTTGTTTTACATCTGCCCCAGCTTAAATAGTTGTTTCCAGTAGTAATTAAGTTGAAATCAAGTGTTATTTTTTTGGTTAATGAGGCAGAATTCGGCAACTCTACCAAAATGCATAAGTCATTATAATTGCGTTAAGAATAAAATAGTTAATTTTATACAACTTTGCAAACAAATCATTTCAAAACTTTCTCATACAAGATGGCTGCCAGGAAATTTCCCAAAATTTGGCTTTAAATGTTCACAAAATCGCACTGTGGGCTCCAGGGCTTTTTACGTTTATGGTCATTACACTGTGCAGACAGGGGCGCTCTTGTAAGGTGTAACATAAATATATATTTTTTTTTTGTTCCTAATTTTTCAATCATTCAATAAGAAAAAAGTGTGTTGATGGTTGAAACAGAGCAGTACGTATAACTATCAATGAAATTCTTACCGTGAAACATTTCTCAGTGATACCGTTGAGTCCATCTTCATCCTGTGTTTTCTTAACCAAAATCTATAAAGAAAATAACTGTTAATCTCTACATTCTTACAAATGTAATTTAAAATGCATTTTATAAATAAAAAATATGTTTGAAACCACTTTATTATAATAATTATTTATCTATGGGTTTCAAAAGTGACCTGCCCCCATCGGGAGAATATTGAAAAAGGAAATAGTTTCAAACAAATTTAAATGTTTATATTGTAATTGTAATTATGACAAGGCACAAATTAAATGCTTTCCTCGAATACTAAATAATATTAATTTATTTTATCACCACATCATATTTATAAAGGGTTTAGCAGATATTAAGATATCCACATATTGACGATATTAGTTAGCTATAAAAACAAAAAACTCTTTCAGGGGTAAAAAAACAATACCTCGTGATAAAAGTGAAGTGAAAAGTTAAAAAAATTTTTTTTTTCAAGAGAGTGACAAATTACTCGTATACACTATTTGATATGTACTTTTCCACAACGCCCTACTGTTGGGTTTGGTAGCCACCTCTGCTCTGAAGTCCCTAAATATATTAAAATAACCCTAGACTGTGCGAAAACAGGCAATCTATCTAATAGATTCCTCTATCTTAAGGCGAAATAGGTAGACTTTACCTAAAATTTGTAATTTTTTAGGCCAATTTTAGACGTATGGACACTTTTCTTCAAAAAAACACAAATTGATTTCGAAAGATCGTTATTTTATCTAGTAAAGCAAGACATTAAATTTTGAAAAATAATGTAATTTTAATATCATAATATAGTGTTACCGTTGGTCGATGCACAGATTTGTTGCATTTTCAAAGGTGAATTTGTATTCAAATATTTCAAATTATATAATTATTAACCGGTCAGCAACGTAAGCAGATATACACGATAAAATAACGATAGCAGTCAAGTACAATAAGCGTGTTTACACGTCAACGCGTGTGTTTCCACAAAAATCGTCATAACTCCGTTATTCTTCTAGTGACATCCCTAAAACAAAAAGTAGAATATTCGTATTGAATGAAGCTTCACATCTCTATTCAAAGTTATCCATAGAAACCCGTAAAAAGACCTACTCAGTGGAAGCAAATTTTACCCGCCAAATCGTAAAACGACGCCAAGAAAGCCGTTTGACGTGCCGACCCGCCTCGCAAGTTTAATTATTTTTTTAAAAATATATTTTGTATGAAATGGTCAAAAAGTGAAGTGACAGAATTGTTTATTGTACATTTGTACGATGAAATAAGTGTTTTTTTTTTACATTATCCGTGATTTTAGTATCGTTTTTACATAAAACATTACAGGTGAGTCATTTTTACAATTTTTTCATGTTTCCATTCTAAATTTAAATATTTACAAATGTTAATATTTATTTATGATACAACAATTTGAAAGCCTATTTTGTAACCTTTCTAAAACAGTTTTTACTATTCGGCTCCGTTCAGTAATGTTTCATTTATAGAGCTTTGATTGTGAGGCGGTAATAACACAACGTTTTCGTGAAATTGACATTTCGGTAAAGACATCTTAGCTTCAAGTTCGCGAAAAGTCGGAGGGGTTAAGTATAACAAATCAATAAATTATCTACCAAAAGTATGTATAAGAATTTTGTTTTTATTTCAAATAAAATAACTAATAAATAAATCCGAGCACGCGTTTTGTGACGAAAAACCCTCAATTTGACTATTTATTTATGGTCTTAAAAATTATTATTTCTGTCTCGTTCTAAAAAAACTGCCAATCGCGAGACCGTCTTTTCACGAAATTTGAATTCTCGGCCGCTGACGCCTTAATGGACACTTGCACTCGTTGAAAAACAGGTGTGAATGCTGTGCTTGTTTTATCAGTATTTCAATGGAAGGTGACATTGATCTCTTCCTTGCGGAAGAGACAATCAAACACTGATTGAGGACTTAGGCCAGGAATACACGGACTGCTACAATAATAATACATTAAAATCTCGATCGATCGTTCCTCGAATGAATGTTTGCTTGCGGCGGGCGCTTCTGACATTAGTAGTCGTTAAGACATTCTAACATAACAGTGCGAACGTGGGGCATTTAAACCTTAAAAATGAACCGTCTGGTGAAAAGCGCATACTTCTCAGAAAAGATTAAAAATTATCAAAGAAAAGGAAAAATCCCACTGAAAAATGCATTAACATGGCCAAGCGTTTATAAATATCAAATTTTTATTTCAACACGTTCATTTATATTTGAAATATGTATCTTTTTGTACCTATTAAACATTTAAGTATGAATGCAGCTTCTACATTCCAGCATCTATTGTTTTACCACATTCATAGTTTATAGCCTTCTTGTACCTAAATTCCATGCACTTGAACACATCTACTATTTCTAAAGTATTGCCAACTGCATTCAATCTAGGTACAATTACTACGTATTATTTTTGATAGATACTTGAGGTGTAGAGAATACAAACGCAAAATACAATCAGTGCCATGATTAAAAAATGACCTGTAGGTTGGGTTAACAATGCAATGACAAACGTGTAAAAACTAGCAGTTTTATTTTCAATTGTATTTGGAATCCGTGTAAGAGGCATGCACCGTGAGGTATTTATAACTAACAAATGCCCTTGAGGTGATGTTCTACAAAAATCCCACTATAAATATTTGTTGAGCATTGCTATTCCAATTTATTGATAACAGGAAATAATATGAGAAAAATATTTAAGTTACTCTGAAGAATGCAGAAAACATTGATAAAAATACTAACAATATTGACAGGTATGTCTGTTGTAAAACGATATATCAATCAGGCATTATTATCATCAATCTTTATTGACATTTTAATCCCTGGTCAATTACCTAACTTAATTTATGAAGAAAAAAAACATTTTTGTAACAGTGAATTTAGCCACCGATAATTAATTAGAGAGCAGACTGGTCAGGAGTTCATGAGAAATCCCAGCTTGTGCAAAAAAATTTTTTTTCAAGAGAATAAAGAGTCATTCGAGAATCCGAATTGCTCCCAACTGTTTGGAGGCAGTGGGATTATGGTGTCCCCAAATGGGACATGTCGTGGCTGAAGGGAATGGGGAAGGGAAGAAGATGGTGAAGAGGAAGGTTGGGAAGCTAATTTATTTGGGATGTTTCATACATTTTTTTTTTTTTTTGTTTAAAGCGGAGACGGTTTACACGTAGTTCCCGTGAGCACTTAGGCCATAGGCCCATTGTGCTGTCTCCCATTTTACCTCATTCCTTTAACAACAACCCAGTCCCTTTAATAAAGTTCCCCAGGGTTGTTATTGTGTATGTGGCTATGTCTTCTGGTTCTACTGTATGTCTCCCCAGGTATCTGAGCCTAGTTCCCACCAGGGCAGGACATTGGCACCATAGGTGAATTGGAGTCTCTTCATCCTCTTCACATTTTCTGCATCTATTGGTGTTTTCCACTCCCAATATCTGCATGTGTCTCCTAAGATGGCAGTGTCCTGTTAGTAGTCCTACCAGTTCCCTCAGCGAGTTTCTGTCCATATCGAGTAGTTTCTTGGTTCGTGTAGGGTCTGGTCCTTTTATGAGTACTTTGGGTTGTCTCATTCCAGGTGCCCTCTCCCATTCTTTGCGGTGCTGGGATTTGACCCACACTTAACTTAAAATAAAGTATATTTGTACCTTGTTCCAGAGCGGAAGATATCATACCTAGACCATTAGAATAGAAATGTTGATTGAAATTTTTTTAGATTTATTTATTTTTTATCTGAATACTGCACAGTAGTATTCCAACTAGCTAGTCAGTGGTACTATAGCATTAGTAGTGGTACATTGTGAGGCTGAAAGGGAGCGGGGGGTGGAAGGAAATGAAGAAGAGGAAGGTTAGGAAGTCCTCGGCTCTTCATATCTGGTCACCAAACGCAGCAACGTTTGGATCCTAACGGTGGTCTTTCATCAATGCTGCTGGTGATACTTAGAGCAGTGGCCCGCAACCCGGGCTCACGACCCCAGTCATAATAATGGGGTTGTCAAAAAAGTAAACAAGATTTTGTACTACTCGGAGTTATTTTCACCGACAAGCAGTGGCGGCTCGTGACTTTTGAGTGTGATAGAGTACTGAGTTTGAAAAACTCACCATTATTTATGTTGTTTAGTCCAAAACGATTTCTTGTTTTTTTTTGAAAATTGGATTTTTATATATTATTAAAAAATTAATGAAATGGAAGTAGCAGAGCAACAATCTTCTGGAATAATATAAGAGAAATAGGAAACTGTTGCATCGTACATTGAGAAGCATTACCCTAATAACTAGGTGGCTATGAGCTCTACAAAGTTATTCGATGATAATGCCGTGTCACATTTTCACCAAATTTTTCATGCGTCAGCAAAAACAAATGTCTCTAGACAGCTTTCTAGTAAAAAAAAAAAGAACGAATTATTTGTCATAAATTCATAAATAATAAACTGGTTATTTCGATTTATTGTTTTTGATAATCGAAATTGTATTCCAGATTGTTACGCACCTTAACAATTTATAAGTAAAAAGAGTATTTCTTTGACATAGAATGCATTATAGTATTTTACATTGATTTATATGGGAAAAATTGTTTTGCTTAACGAGTGTTTCATATAACAAGTAAGATTCTGGAACAAATTAAGCTCGTTATGAGAGGGTCCACTGTACTTGCAGCAGATTTCAAAGTGGAAGATACTCTCAGTATCGTTCTGGTGTAAGACCACCATTCCGAATTGAAACGTTGCTTGAAATGGCTTTAGCTGTGTTTGGTGACCAGATCTGAATAGCCAGAAACACCCCACCTTTATTTTCTTTATCTCCTTCCCCTCCCCACTACCTTCAGCCCCACAATATACCGCAATTGGGGATGCCATTGTTTCACTAGCTCCAGACAGTTGGGACTTTTGTGCTGTATACACATGAAAAAAACCATTTTAAAAGATTCACACTAATTTTGTACCTAATTTAATTTATTGAACAAAATGTTAAATTAATTGCTTAATTTATTCAATGCTTACGAAAATGTTTAAAATGTGTATTTTCTTGTCCCCTGTCCCATTATTTTAGAAAAATTGTAAATAAAAGAATGATAAACAGCTAGGACCAGCTGTTACCTTGACATCCACCTGAACCAACCTTTGTGCACCTGTAAATTTGCCAATTTTTACTATATTTATGGGGTAGCTCAAAAAACCTTATTTGATTTTGGGGTCGCAGCTCCAAAATAGTTACGGACCGCTGAAGAGTATAATTACCACTCTATGATTGGGCATCAAATCTCTTTTCGTTCCCCTCACCTTAGATTCCTTAGCCTCACAAAATATCACTAATTAGGCATGCTATAGTTCCACTGACAGGCCAGTTTAGAATCTTGCGAGATAATAGAAAGAAATAATAAAAAAAAGAGAGTTAGGTACACAAGAAAAACATGAGAACCATCTTCATAAGTTTTTTAACTGCAATTAAAAAAAGAATTACTCTGCAGCTATTAATAAATTAATTTCAATTAAAACAACATAGCTTGTACGCCAAATAGTTCATACATCGTTGTGCAATGTACATTATATTATTGAGTCTTATATGTGCCATCATTTGCATTTATTTCATAAATAATATATTACACCAAAAACGAGTTAAGTGACTGAAGTGTAAATCACAATATTCCAATTAGGTATTCACAAATGATTTGAAAAAATCTATGGTAATTATTCGGGATCGCTGGAAATGGATAATACGAAACATTTTTAAATAAAACCTTTTGATTTACCTTAATTACTATAAAAGGAAACAGACTGCATTTGGTAAATTTTTAACCTAACATAACCTTTTTTTAAATTTCTTAATTTATAAAACATGCCTAAATACCTTTATTTTATTTGTCGAGTTCGGCCAAAATAGTACCTACCTAGTATTTGCATAGAATAAATGGTGAAAATTCTAGCAATTAAAAAATCTCACGAATACCAACATAAGAAAATGTCATCAACATAAATTATTCTGGTTGTCATCCTAAACAACGAAAGCAAATTTTTATTTTACGTAAATAAAAATAAAATGTTAAAATTAAAAATTTCCCAAATGCAGTCATTTTCATTTTATTGTAATTAAGGTAAATCAAAAGGTTTTATTAAAAAATATTTCGTATTAGTCGTGGCCAGCGATTCCGAATATTTACCAAATCTATTTGTAAAAATGTAGGAACTTACGGTATAATTTAATATTCTGGTAATTATTTCCTTAACCGCCGTACTTTTAGGCACAGATTATGGAATTTACACTTTGTTTCAATAATTACTATGAGAAACAACTATTTATTTAGCAAATATGCTTGTATTAGATAAATATATTAGGTTCTTAGTTTGGGTTAATTAAGAAATTAATGCTTATTTATATTGAAATGAAACTTTCGCAAGTGTAAAAATAATTAAATACAAAAAAGTTCAAAATGGCGGTAAAGGGATTGTTTTATAATGTAAATTTTGAACTTTGATTGAATAAAAATGGAATTCGAATGCATCTTTTACTATATATCCAGAATTAAATCATTGTTTCTTGTAGTAATTAAGTTGAAACGAAGTGTAATTTCATATTCTGTGCCTATTAAAGTGAGGCAGTTAGGAAAATATTTACGAATATTTATACTGAATTTTTTAGTGTTAATCGTTGATGTTACAGGCTAAGAATAATTTTCTGGAATTTGAATCATAAAAACAAATTCAATGTGCAATTTTCTGTTTTGATTTCAATTCAGATATGTTAGAACCAATATTATTAATTAAATAAGACAGGAATTCTGTCACCTATGTGGCTAATGAACACCTCAATAGGAATACAGCTGCCAATACACAATTCAGCCCATGTTGGCCAATATAAACATTATCTTCACAAGAAAAACAATTACCATTCAACCATTGAAAACAGATCTTTTGACACAAGTTTACAATGATATTGGTTTAGCCATAAAAATAATAATTTATCATAAAACAATGAGTTACGTAGCCCCTTATCGCTCTACTCAAGTGCCGCAGGTAAGGTTAGGAATTGATAAATGTCAGCCTTCAAGGCTTTCAAGGTTTTGTCACCTTGCGCAATGGAGGAAGAATACATTAGACATTGTAACTGAAGGAGGAATCTAACTTTTGCGAGTTTGTCAAGCGGCATCAGCTGCGTAACTGGCTTCTCTTGGATATCGACGCCAGACGAAGAAGTTGACAATCCTTTCCTGGAGCCCCCGCGGGGAGTTGTGGTCCCGGAGCCTGCTTGTGACTTCTCGTCACTCGAGGAAGGATGGCCGTGGTGGTTGCCCATTGTTTTTGTTAAATAAATCCCACACACATGTTATCGAAGCTTCGACTCTGAATCTTCACTATTTTTAAAAACACAGCGTATGACATTTATGAACAATGGGGGTTATTTCCGTATCAAATGACACATACTGATTTCAAAATTATTGTCGTCTTTAAATTTATATGGACAGTGGGCGCATTGTATTATTTGGCAGTAGGAACTTTTAATTGTTAGAAACCGGGGTTGTTTGGTTTAGTTTTTTAATTTTATATTGAATGTGGGAAAAGTAGTAACGTTGAATTGAATTCTCGATAACAGGGTTGAATAAATTATTCGCGAAAATGTGAATAAATAAATATTTTATAAACCCATATCATCTCGTGATACTCCTAAAAAAATGACTAGTTTCGGGCTTAATGATTGACTTCTATTTGCTTCAAGTTATTTGAATATTAAAATCTTCTGTCAGGTACCGCTCTTACTATAATATTTTTACCCAAAAAAATGAGTGACGTAGTCGTAAGATCACCAAAAAGGCTGAATATTTATTTGCACGGCATTCATATAAAAACTGACAAAATTCATGAAAAAAATGAAAATGTTTTTAAATTTTTTATTTTATTTGACGAGTTGTATTTGCGATACAAAGAGGCTCTTTGCCCACGAGTTCGAACCCCTATATTTAGTTGGATTATTTAGATAAGAGTCCCATGAAAGATATTACTGTAACCTCCATTTTGCATTACGATTTGTAACTAGATTTGAACAGCTTCTTATGTCCCATACTTCCTTTTCTCATACCCCGCGACATGAGAAATTTGGTAGGAATGTCATAATTCCACTAACAATCTTTCAATGAATTTGAGTAGTGTTGAATATTGAAAGAACGTGATCACCTATTCATAATTAAAATTCCGTGAATTGATCTTGAAACCAGCGAGATATTTTTCCTAATGAACCCTACGCCAGCATCAAATTATTTGGTACATTTTGTTGCGTCACCAAAAGTTATTTATGGAATGTGTACATTGTCTATTATTCTGTCAGATGTCCCAATGGGATTCTTTGACACATAGGAGACAAATATCGAAAGTCGGGGTGTAACATCGAATTGGCACCAGCTGCAGAGAAATGGAGTCGATGGAATATGAACTGACGCGTAACTTGACCCTTTTATTCTTCATAGAACGCCTCCTGGACAAGGGAGAGCCTCGGACGTTACACGACCTTTCCTGCCAGTTCGGTGCCAAGGGCTTCACCAAAGAGATGCGTCAAATAGCTGGCGGCTCGCAGTCGGGCCTCAAGAAGTTCCTGGGGCAGTACCCTTCGTTATTCAGTATAGACGGGGACTATGTAGACATGAACACATTTCAGCTGCGAACTGGGTCCGGCCTCGGAATGGCGGGCAACAGTGATTACATCGAAGAAGCAAAACAATATTTCGCGATGAAGATGGTTCAGTACGGCGAGGGTACCGAAGTGCCCATCAAGAGTCTCCTGGGCCATAGGAGTCAGGCATCTCCCCAAGTGAGGCACATCTCCGGGCAGAGAATGAAAGAGTTCAAGGACTTTCTACTCAAACATCCCGACACTTTTACAGTTATAGAAGACAATGTTGTTCTTATGTCCGATAAGCAAGATGAATACTTAAAGTCTCATAACATGGAACAGTTCCACAATCTTCCCGATGCCAATATCGACGCACAGCAAACCCAACAGTTATTGGATTACTTCGCTCAGTGCATCGAAGCCAAGGGGCCTGTATTGGTGGATCAGCTCTTCCATCTTGTGATCGCGCAGTTTCCTCAGGAGTATTGGTTCGAAATGTTTAAGACACCGGATGATCTTACCACATTTTTAAAGATGTTTTCGGATAGTTTTCATGTACAGTCGAACCTGGTGACTCTAATCAGCCGGCCGAGGTTCACCAACGCCTACCTCTCTGAGCAGGATCAGAAAAATTGTGTTAGTCCGACGCTGACTCCTCCAATGTCATTGAATCACGGCTCTCCGATAGAAATCTCTTCGACAGACAACAGCCCCACCACTTCAGACGGAGGTCGCACTCCGGCCGGACGAGTCCTCAGTCCCTCCGACTCCCCCCGCACTCAGATGAGCATCGTGAACCAAACCTTGAAGCAAAGAATTAATTCTATCGTGATCAAGAACTTGGCAGAGAACATGGTGAGGGACAAAATAAACACTACTCAGAAAATTGCTGAAGAGACACCGGCTGCAACCACCCCCAGGAGTTCGCTCAACTCTCATTACTTGAGCGAAGCCTGGAGACAGAGGATACTGCAAAGCACCGTGGTCATCACAAGCGTGAAAGAGTGTGCCACCATTGTTGATAGAATCATGAGCCCTAAAGTGCGCGGCGGAAAACCGGCAGCTATTTCCTTTGATTGTGAGGGCATCAACCTCGGACTCAAAGGACAGATCACCATGTTCCAGATCGGAACTCTCAACAATGAAGCGTTTGTGTTTGACCTAATTTCGTGTCCCAACATGGTCACTGAGGGCGGGTTAAAAGACTTGTTGGAAAGTGACGTTCTTAAAGTGATTCACGATTGTCGCAACGACTCCGTTAACTTGTATAATCAGTATGGCATCATGCTAAAAGCAGTGTTTGATACGCAGGCTGCCCACGCAGTTCTGCAGCAACAGGTGCACGCTATCCCCATTTACAAAGTGAAGAATGTGTCGCTAAATGCGCTCTGTGAGTTGTACAATGCCCCCACGAACCCCATGAAGGAACAACTGAAGAACATGTATCGCAAGGACCAGCGTTACTGGGCCAGGAGACCGCTGACTAAAGAGATGCTTCTCTACTCCGCTTCCGACGTTCTCTCCCTGATTCACCCTTCTCTATTTGGATATATCTCCGGCGCTATTGCTGTTGAATTCCAACAACTCTTTGAAGACGTTTGCAGTGAACAGATTTTTATGCACATTCAGCCCACAGAAGTGAGAATGAGAAAACGTCAGCGAAAAATCAACACGGAAGTTTACGAGCTTCGACAAAAGTTGTCGCAGTGCAGCAAAAATGTGGTTTTGTCGAACAGAGAGATTCGCCTGTTGCGTTATATCGAATTGACCGAGGAAGAAAAGGAGAAATTGAAAGTGTCTCAAAAGATTTGCAAGAAGTTGGAGAAACTAGAATCTAGCGGACAGGACAAAGACTTGAGTGATTCAGAAGATGATACTGATGGTAAAGAAATGACTTCCTTGGATTCTATTCAATCTGATAGCATCTCTTCCCCGCAGTCCACACAACCCCCGAGTCTCACAGAATCCATGCAGCTGATGGATGAAATCCTTTCCGACTCTACCATGGATCGTGTTGCCAAGATAAACAGACTCGAGGAGATACTCTCTTCTGTGGCACCCCTGAGCGGTGAACTTGACATGCGCTTCTCGCAAACCATGGAGAAAACTCTTCCACTCTTAGAGGCCAAAGATCTTTCGAATCTGTCGGAGAAGTTGAGCAAGAAGGAGTCAGCAAGTTCATGCTGCTCCTGCAAATGCCACAACGATTCCAATCACCAAAGTTCTCCGTCTGAAAGAGAGAAACTGTGCGTCAATGATAAGAATTACGTCAAGGACGAAGTCAGCGCTATGGATAAAGTGAATAACGGATCCCAGACGCTGAGTACGGGAGACATAGTCATCACGAGGATACACTTCAGGGAGGAGGATAAGGCATCGGAGAGAATTCTCGAAGCTTCTCCTGCAGCAAAACGACCGCGGCCGGTTCAAACTATCAAAACATAATACATGATTCCTTTATCAACAAGTGCCATTAAATTTCTACGAAGGATGTTGAACTGTCGAAGCTACGAGAGTTGAAGCTGTGTTGTTCCATACGTTAAAATTTAATCGTAATTTTCATCACGGTGATGGTATAATCATGTTCAGTAAGTAATACATATAAGATTTTTTTACTTTCTAGTATTTACATTGTTTACTTTGGTAAACAGCCATTTCTTTTGTACATTTTTATTGTTTTTTTTGCTTTTTATATTACTTATTAAGCTTTAGACGAGCATTATATTTTCCACTGGGAACGGTAAACGAAACGCGATATTGAAACAGGCGGCTGTTATATTATATGCTCGATTTTGCATAAATTAATAAATTGCTGCCAAAGCATTACGTAGGTGTAACAGTTTCAATTGAATTTTAAAACATTCCCCGCAGGAAAGAATGATAAATTCTTTGCCCGCACAAATATTTCTGCTATTGTAGTATTACTCGTTCATCCGTAATTGTTGGACGTTTAACTACATAATTAGGAGCCGACTTTTATTGAACAAGGGGAATAATCATTAAAGTGTCGTTGACTCCTGTTTTTAATACATATAATATTTCAAAGAGTCGATAAGTTTTATAATTAATTTCACGAAAGTAAACATTGTGCCTTAAAAATTTTGCGTTGCTACTAAAATTAATTTAGATGTTTTTTTTTTTTTGAGAAATTTTAGCATATTTTTTTTAATAAATCTATATTTATACATTATTATTATAAGTAGAGTAGCTATAGGCAGATTAATGTTTGTCTCGTACAATGATTGGAATCTCTGCTCATTTCTTTCACACGTGAACTAAGATCCTAGTCAGCAATCTCTTTTGCTTCAGTTTGAAATAATTTAATACTTATTAAATAACCATTTGTCTTAAAACTATAGTTAAATATTTACATCTGCAATCATATCTTCTAAGACTTCAATCAAACAATGTTTAACTATGATAACCTCTTTGATATTTACCTTTAATTACTGTTTTATATCTACAATACATAATAAGTTTACTATCTACATATAGACCGTTCATATGCAATCAACTGTTTATAAACTACACTGTTCATATGCAATCAACTGTTTACATATTCCGTTCATATGCAATCAACTGTTTATAAACTATTTTACAAGCAATAATTATTCGCCTGAAACACTCATCCACATTGAAAAATCTCCTGATGAAAGATACATGACGCCAACGGGACTCGAACCCGTGTCCCTTCGATTTCCGGTCGACAGCTCTGACCAACTGCTCTAACAACTCTGACAACTGTTCTCAAGTTAACAAGTCAAATCAACAACTCTGTCAAGCTCTGACAACTGTTTTCATATTCCGTTCATATGCAATCAACTGTTTACAAACTACATACATTATTTATTGCTTATATGTATATATTATTCTGTTTACTTAACTATTAACTTCACTATACTATTTAAAAACTTGCAGACAACCGCAAACCAATAATAATAATTGACACTTAAAAACTCATTACAAACCTAATGCTGTTTTAAAAATGTCCTAATTTGCTAAAATATTACAAACCTACCGCTTTCTGGGCAGTAAATGACCACTGAGCTTATAAATTAATTAACTTGCCCTTTTTAAACTTTTGTCTTTTTTTAATGAATGCTTTAAATGAAAGGTAAAATTTCGATCGCGCTGGCCTCGCTTATTATGAATATTTTTTAGATAAAACCTTTAGATTCACCTTAATTACTGTACGACACAACTTTTAACCTTAGGGGAGGTGGAAAATATTGCAATAAAAATTTCAATTACGTAAAATTAAAATTAGCTTTCGTTTTGTGAAACGAGACCGTCCATTTTCAAACTTTACTGTCAAACGTCATTTTGTTTTGTTGGTATTTCTGTTACTATGGGACGAAACGAACGGCTAGAAGTGGCTAGAAACATAATCGCGCGGGCGTTTTTTTTTATGTTAAAAAGTTCCGTCAAATTAGTATTTACCTAATATGCATGCATTGTGTGCGTTGTGATTGAATTTTATTAGCTGGATTTTATTTTTTTACGTTCAAATTTTATTTAAGTAAACTATTTCTGCGATGTTGAGCGGCTACGCTAAGTTTTTGTAACATGGTTTATGATGAAAAAGAAAATGCCCCTTTATACCGCCTGCTCGCGTCAATGCAAGAAAAACATCCCAGTTTTCAATTAGTTTAGCGGCTACGCTAGGTTTGTGTAACATGGTTTGTGATTCAAAAGAAAGTGTCCCTTTTATACCGCCTGCTCGCGTCAAGGCAAGAAAAACATCCCAGTTTTAAAATAGTTTAGCGGCTACGCTAGGTTTGTGTAACATGGTTTTTGAGATATATATATATATCTATATCTATATAAAATATATATCTATATATATATATAAAACTACAACAAACCTAGCGTAGCCGCTAAACTAATTGAAAACTGGGATGTTTTTCTTGCCCTGACGCGAGCAGGCGGTATTAAGGGGACACTTTCTTTTGAATCACAAACCATGTTACACAAACCTAGCGTAGCCGCTAAACTACTTGAAAACTGGGATGTTTTTCTTGCCTTGACGCGAGCAGGCGCTATAAAAGGGGCACTTTCTTTTGTATTACAAACTTAGCGTAGCCGCTCAACATCGCAGATATAGTTTACTTAAATAAAATTTGAACGTAAAAAAATAAAATCCAGCTAATAAATTTCAATCACAACGCACATAATGCATGCATATTAGGTAAATACTAATTTGACGGAATTTTTAACATTAAAAAAAAACGCCCGCGCGATTGTCTCTAGCTACTTCTAGCCGTTCGTTTTGTCCTATAGTAACAGAAATACCAACAAAACAAAATGACATTTGACAATAAACAAATAAAAGTTTGAAAATGGACGGTCTCGTTTCACAAAACGAAAGCTAATTTTAGTTTTACGTAATTGAAATTTTTATTGCAATATTTTCCACCTCCCCGAAGGTTAAAAGTTGTGTCGTACAGTAATTAAGGTGAATCTAAAGGTTTTATCTAAAAAATATTCATAATAAGCGAGGCCAGCGCGATCGAAATTTTACCAAATGAAATATTGCCCTAAACAAAACACTTTTTCTTTGTGTCATAAACATGTTACGCACGACATGTTTGAAAATTCGTATAAATTGACAATCTATTGGTTTAAATAGTTTCCTTCTCAGTGACAATCATTTGTGTCAAATCTTTGCCGCCATAAAAAAAGCTCTTTTTTGACTCAAGCCAACAATGGTGCATTGACCCTTCCGATGGGTGACTAGACAGAAGTTGAACGGTTGTTTTTTTCTTTCAAGAAGAGTAAAGTTCATTTTATTATTCTATCAAAGATTTTCAATCAATTCAAACGATTATCTATGGATTTTAATTCTGGCTATAAAAATACAACTTTGAAGAAGAAATGAAAAAGTTCTTAACTGACGATCTTTAACTAAACATTCTAGATAAAAACCAGTTGATCTTAATTTATATTATTTAAGACAACTCGCAGTAGATATTTCAACCTTTGCTCAATTCAGACAATAACTTTTTTGGAATGGTAAAGCATTTAACAACAGAAGCATATCACTTTTATAGAAAGCCAATAGATAGAGAGCAAAGTAATATAATTAATAGAATCTTCATCCAACCTGTATTTAAATTTAAAAATACATGCAATAAAATCTTGCACCAACCCATATTTAAATTAAAAAATACACGCAATAGAATCATGCACCAAGCCATATTTAAAATACATGCAATAGAATCTTGCACCAACCCGTATTTAAAATACATGCAATAGAATCTTGCACCAACCCGTATTTAAAATACATGCAATAGAATCTTGCACCAACCCGTATTTAAAATACATGCAATAGAATCTTGCACCAACCCGTATTTAAAATACATGCAATAGAATCTTGCACCAACCCATATTTAAATTTAAAATACATGCAACGGAATCTTCACTAACCCGTATTTAAACTTATAATAAATGCTTCCCAAGCATGTTATGAGCAAAAAATTAGGTTTGCCTTTTATCTGTGTGCTTTTAAATTAGTGTTGTAAGATGTGAATTCAGTATTTATCCAATGTGATATCAACGCCTTGAACCTATACAAACCTTCTCTAGCTTAAATCTAGAATAGAATACAATCTAATATCATACTGTTTTTCTATACACTTTCACTTATTAAACTTACGCTCAGTTCCAAGACTGTTTATCTAAAAACTTATTATCTAAACACCCTTTGTTCAAAAGTAACGTTATTTAAATATTTGCACCCAACCGTAATTAAACTTGTTAGTTTTAAAAAAAAGTATTTTTTAAACTAATAAATCGATATTCTCAACAAACAATGTGCAAATTGGTAACTTTGCATAAGGTTCTTTAAATTTGCCATAATACGTTTTTTCCGATGAAATAAATAAGGGTTTATGCAAATATCAAAAGAAATTATATGTATTTCTTACTCTCAAAATCAATATAAATGGGGTATTTTCACAAACTATAAATGCTGTTAAAAATGTGTGGAAGATAAATGTATTTTTATGATTCTGATCATTATACTAAAAATGTGTAATTTTAATACAGGGTTTTCCAATAAGAGGTGTTATTTTGAATAGCCCGCTATTTCGGTAGATGTTACTTTTGAAGCTGTCATTTTTTGACATTTGACAAGTAGAAACTACGCCATTAATAAAAATGGAACGATACACGCTTCAACAACGCATTGAAATTATTAAAATTCACTTGAGTGAATCAAATGCAAATCATCTTGAGTTTTGAGGCCCATTTCCACCTCGGTGGCTTCGTCGACAAGCAAAATTGTCGCATCTGGGGCTCGGAAAACCCAAGAGTTATTGTTTAAAAGCCTCTCTATCCTCAACGTGTGATTTTTTGGTGCGGTTTATGGTCCGGCGGAGTCATTGGACCTTACTTTTTCGAAAATGATGCTGGAGCAACAGTTACGGTGAATGGATTACGCTATCGAGAGATGATTAATGATTTTTTATGGCTGGAATTGGATGGTATTGATCTGGACAATGTTTACTTTCAACAAGACGGCGCTACGTGTCACACAAGCAACGAAACCATTGATCTTTTACGATTGAATATCAAAATCACCTCTTATTGGAAAACCCTGTATTTTCAACAATCTAAAAACTGAACATTCCGAAACGGTTCCAACTGGCTACAACGTCATTATGACCTAGAAAACGCCACCAATGTCGATCCCGCTGAATTCACAAAATAAAACGAACATATCATTTTGGCAGCAAATTGAAAATGGCACTTTTTTAATCTTTGCACAAAATTTATTCATCAACATAAATAAATACCTTCAATATCGTAATTTTTTTTGAAAATACCCTATTGTAGACCATTGTACAACTTTAAACATCTTAAAATGAAACTTTAATGCAAAAGTACTAATGTACATCGGACATTGTTTGTTAGGCCCTTGAGGTGATTTTCTCACGAAAACGGCGCTATATAAATAATCCAATCATTATTATTATTATTAGAACTACTTGAAAATTCGAGTCTGTTGCTTTTGGACAAAATGGCTTTGAAAAATATGTTTTTGATAGACTGTTGTGGATAGGCATTTGAATTTTTTTGTAGTGCAACTTATACAAATATCTTTGAAGATATTTTTTCCTTTGCTTTGTGTCATAAAAAAAATATTGCAGTGCTGCAACAATAATAAAATAATAACATTTTCAAAATTACAGTATTACTTAGATTAAAATATATATTTATGGTATTTGATATTTGAATGTTCATTGCTATTTACATAAATATACAACTAATAAGAAGTATGATAAAAAATATTTAAATTCAATCTTTTCCACAGAACATTGATAGTTAAAGAACTATTGTTATATTATTATGTACCTACATGTTTATATGCTGACCGATTAATGGCCGAGTGGTTTAAAGCATTCAGTTTGCACCCAAGAGTTGGGGGTTCAATTCCCTGTCCTCCATCATATCATAAGCTACACCTTTTTAATGATACTGTTTGGTTATTCAAAACTTTTTGAATGTTTATATTAAATATTGCCACAATATTAATAATCCGATGTATTCGAAAAACACAAAAGAAAATAGATTATTGCCTTAACCAGGGTTTGAACTCGCCACCTTACTCTATTTGGGCTTCCGCGCCAACCTTTAGACCTGCCATGTTTCTCTAATACATATGGTGTTTTTCTTAAAATTATTTCAAGTTTTATCAGGAATGTTTTATTGCTTACAGAGGTCATTTTTTTGGAAAGTGGTCATAACCATAACATATTATTGCTCTATTGTTTACCATCTTAGTAGAGGAGCATTATATATTTAGGCAAGAAAAAACATATTTCTATAGCTTTCTATGTTCTGTGTAAATTTTGCTGTGATAGAAAAATTATACAGTAAAAACATTGGCAGTATTTTGTTGATTCTAGAATAATTTCCAAATAAAATCCAGCTGTTGTGGTTTATTTATTGAAATATATTTTTTATTTATTGACTGTATGAAAAGATTTCCTATTGGTTTTTTTGTTAGTTAGGAACTATTGCTTTTCAACGTTGTGAAAGTGTCTTACATTTCTGTCGCTTTAATTGTATTAAAGTTATCATGAGATGGAATTAGATGAATTGAATCAATGCGTTTCTATTTATGGCGGTTGTATTTGTATTACTATTGTAAAAATATTATTGCTTTTTTCAATTTAAAGTTTAAATGAAAACAAGTATTGATTATGTAGTATTTAATTAAGAGTTTGCCGGCAGCTATAATATATAACTCTTTCTCTCTTTGACAATAACCAAACAACATCTACTTTCTAAACCTCTTAAATATTCATTTTTCAGTATAAACTTTAAACCAATGCAATGCATAATTAAATCCTATAAACTCTAATCTGTATAATAAACATTTCTAATTAATCAAAATGGCGCACTTTTGTCCGCAAAGCAAAATAATGTTAAATACATACAATAATAAGTTATGAGATAGCATTTCATTCAATCTAGGTTGACCAGTCATTAATTAATTCTAAATCATTAATAATTATTATATACATCAATAAATTGTCTTTAATAACTTATTAACTGCACATTAATGTAATGAAAATCATAGAACAGTGTCGCCATTTGCAATCTCAAGTAACCATTTTGCAAAGGTGGAAGATATAAATAATTCTTTGACATTATCTGATCCACTATTTAGACGAGGAAGTGTTGGCCGGTGTCCATTGGTAAATAGAACGATATTGCGAAAAGGTTATGATAATGTGTTTCCCAATGGAAATTTGTAGAGAATCTGTTTACATATCTACGACTGAGAAAATTGTAGGAAATATGTTGTTTTTTAAAAAAGGAATAAATGGCCTTAAATTTGAAAGTAAGTACTGAATATCTAAAAACTTCTGGCCTTATTTATTGCAATATAGAAATGTAGTTGAGTTCTATAATATAAATATTTAGAATCAGTCTGATAAAAAAATAATATATCAAGTATTAATAAATGTGCTTTGTATTTTACACATTTTTTTTTTTCACATTTATATTTTGAAAATAGATTTTTAAGAAATGCCATCATTTGTAAAAAGGCTTTATAGTGTTGTTTTCATTTTTTTTATGAAATGTATTTATTGAAATGGCGTTAATTCAAAAAACTTCAAAGTCTTCCAATCTTATTTTCAATTCTGAAGTTTAAAACTAATTATGTTAAATTACGATGTTTTGAATACAGTTTTAAGATGCAATGAGTTTGGCTAATTTGGTACGTTTTCTTAGTACCGTTATCAGTGAATAAACATTCAAAGATATAACAAGTTTGCTCAATAATTATTACATATTTACATCATCCGTTAATCAGTTAACTTTTATGAAGTTAAGCGTAGAAGGTAATTTTTGACTCATTAGCAAATGTAAAAAGCTTCTATTTATTAGTCTGCTTCGCAATGATTTCGATGTTGGGACTATATTAATTTGTATTATGCACTGAAGGCTCTGGGAAACGAGTAAGTTTTTACCAGAGCCTTAAAAAGTTGAGTTGGGATATGCAGTCAAAGGGTAAATAATTAGATTTTTCAACAGATCATAATAAATTCAGAAGTAATATAGAGTAAAGTCTGCAATATTAATTTTTCTTGTCAAATTCATTCACTAATCAACCATTCAATTGACGTGGGAAGATACCTATTAAATTAAACGACTGAAAAATTACTATCATAGTACCTACCTTTAATTTTTTTCTGCTGGCAACACTGTTGCAAATGTATATATGCATATGTTCCAACTTGACAATTTTGCACCACACGCGCCATTGTGATATAAATGTGCTACATTTACACTAGAATAGCATCTCTAAAAGAAGGGACATTTAAAATATTGCATATGGGGGAAATTAATTAGTTCACTGCTAGCTAGTTCATTTGATATATCAATGCTATCAACATACTTGATGACAAAAACCTTTTTACAATGTAAAATTCGTGTTTTTTTTCTCAAATTGAACTGGTTCATTTTGATTTTTAGGACCCCAAATCACAAAGCAACTGTACAGCACATAATGCCTTAGCCAATAGCCTTTTGCTTATAGTATAATATATAGTTGTATTCATCTTAAATTGATATAATAATAAAGAGAAGAAAAAAATGTACTCAAACATAATAATCATAGATTATCATCAATAAATTAACACTAGCTTGTAAATGAATCCAATTAATCTTATATTAAGCTAATGGAAAACAGTTCTTGAACCCAATACTGTGTGTAAATCTCTTAATTTACTAATGTATTTTTTATTTAGTGTTAAAAAAAATTACAATATTTTTTGAAGGACAAGGCTTTGTAATTTATATCTAACAGCTACAATCGATATTATACCGAATATGTCTCAAATATGTAATGCATTCAAGTTTTTCAACTACAGAAAGTGATTAATTATTGCTAGAAACATGAGTTCACAAATCCTTTGTTTTAGTTTGGTTTTTAAATCTTTTTGATTTAAACTCAACTGCAGTCCTCCATTATAGAATTATCTTTAGGCATCGATCACAAAAATCTATCTTGCACTTTTTCCATGGTCTTCATTCATGTGCAGTTATTATAGACTGTCTCGTCGTACTATTTCTGCATCTTTTTTCCACAGCTTTTTCTTTGGCCTTGACTCCTTGTATTCACTTGACATTCGATACAAAAATTATCATTTGAGTTTTGAAACATTTAACTAAAAGGTTTTTGTATGTATTATTCTTCACATCAAAAGTGCCTTTTAGATTTGTGGAGACCATAATTTAAATATTTACCCAGAACTGATCAACCAGCTGTTTCAAATGGACGAACAAAATTCATTAGCATAATAAACCAGCTGATGAAAGTGGTGACTGAATACTAATTATTTATTGACATTCTTTGGCTTCAGCCTTGGATTAATGAATTCAAGTCTGATAAAATCCTAATTTGTAAATTAATTGCGACTTGAAGCATTTAAAATGATTCTACTGCCTTTTCTTAAACGTTGTTAGGTTCCAATACATCGGCAAAGAAGCTGCTATGAGTAATTTTGGAAAAAATTAAATTAGATCATACCACGCAATTAGAGATAATGTCGGCAATATGAATGAGATGTTTCTCAGACTAGTTCTTATTTAAAACAGCATGCAAAAATAAGCTACCGGCTTTATTATTGTCTTTGTCCCACATTTTAATCCCTTCTATCTGCCTCTCAAAGTTTCCCAACTGGGTGGTGATACAGTCTGCTATACAGGGTGTATCGGCACGTACCCGACAAACTTTAACCAGCTATTCCTTAGCACATTTGGAGTAAAAAATGTTATGGGCACTTTGCTGTCCGGTAGCATTTTTTTTTCAATTAAAAACAAAAAAAATTAAAATTTCCACACTACATCACTGTCATTGGCATTGCGTTTCGTGTTCAACAGCTGTTATAAGCAAGTATGTCGAAAAGCGTCTTCGCTCTTTCGCACACACTAAATAATAATAGTTAAAAATGAGACGAATGGTGCCGTGCCATTTCGTTGTGATTGTAAGTGTGCGCCAATATAGGTACACACGTGCATTATTCAACGGAATTCGAATAAAATATTTGCCAGATGGGATTTCAAACTTTGACAAAGGATAAAACAGTGGTGACATGTGGTGAAAATATGAATAATAATTTTTTTATTAAAAAAAAACGTTACCGGACAGCAAAGTGCACATAAGATTTTTTACTCCAAATATGCTAAGGAATAGCTGGTTAAAGTTTGTCGGGTACGTGCCGATACACCCTGTATGTGCCCAGGGGAGTTCTTGTGAAATGTAACATAAAAATAAACATTTTCAATTTGCATGAAGCATGACTTAAAGATGTCAAATAGCAATCCTGGTGGTAAGGAGTAGGTACTAGTACGATAATAACCACATCTAATTTTAATTCAAATTATCCTTGTTTTAATTAATGTTGTCATGGAATTATATTTGTAATAATATTACATAGAAGTCAAAAAGGTTACATATTAATAACATTTTTATACTTTGAATCTGATTATTTGAAATTAAAAATCTTCAGCTAAATTGGTAGAAGTCTGATCGTTTTTATTAATTAAAAATGTCTGATTTTTAATTAATTTGCAAAAGGATTGTAAGTTCAAGGATCAAATAATAAGCTGTTACAAATAAAAATGGCGGGTCACATAATATATTTATATTACACATTATTCTTTTGGAAATATTGTTAATTATCTTTCTTATTGCACATTGGCAATACACTACCTCAAATCGAACTTCCATTTAGAAAATAGGACGTAGAAAGCATCTCGCATAATATTATTAATCTGCTTCAATGCACAATCTTTACACCTATATAAAATAAAATATATATATATTCGATTTTTCTTTATTTTATTATTATTTTAGAATATTGTTATGTATGGCCATGTTGGCAGTCCTGATGCGTCACGTGGGAGATTATAACGATTGTGCGGAGTGTCAATAAACGTCATAGGTCTGAGTCAACAGTCTTTGATTTTTAATAATCCCCGATATAATAATTGGCGACGAGGATAATCGAAAAAGTTAAATTAATAACGAGTAATATTAAGTCCAGTGTAAAACAGTGATTTCGTCTTTGTTTTTTCAATCATTTTAACATGTCTACGAGTACTTTGCCAGTGCCGCAATACGAGTCGAGTTGTGAAACCTTCGGAATGTTTTTAGAACGTGTTCAAATTTATTTAAAAGTAATTAATATTACTGACAAAGAGAAAATTGGATATCTTTGTATGATTATTGGTGCGGAAAAATATAAAATTTTAAAAGAAACAGTTCATCCGAAAAATATTGAAGAGTTAACTTATAACGAGATTGTAACAACACTTCAAAATAAATAAGAAGAAAAAAAATGTACGATCGCCCAAAGATATAAATTTTATAATCGTCAGCAACAGTCGAACGAGGGAATTGATGATTACATTTCAGAAATAAAAAGTCTGTCAATATCATGTAATTTTGGAGCATTTCTGGATGAAGCCTTGAGGGATAAATTGGTGTGCGGTGTGAAAAATGAAGCCATGACTATAAGATTACTGTCTGAAGATGAATCGCTGAGTTTCGAAAAAGCAAAAAAAATTGTGAAGAATATGGAGACAGTAAGTTGTTCTGCAGAAATATTACACAAAGAAGATCTTTCATCGGGAGTTTTCGAAGTAAAGCCGAAAACGTCACGTCAAAGGAGTACTAGTCCGCAACAAGGTCAAAGGAGTTCAATGTCATCAAGTCGTCTTTCATCTCCATCACGTGGAAATCCCAGAAAAAGATGCGAGAGGTGTTTTATCAGTCATCAACCAGAGTCATGTCCGTCAAGGAATTGGAAATGTTACAAGTGTAATACATACGGTCATACGTCAAAATTTTGTTCTAGTGTAAAATCAATTGTTATTAATCATGTAAAATGTGTGGGTAATATAAATGTTTTAAATATGTCCGTGTCTGAAACAGCTAATATTGATTTGTTTGTAAACGGTAGGAAAATGTCCTTCATGATTGACACAGGGAGTTCATCGACCTTGATAAGTCACAAAATGTACATAAAAATTTTCAAAACTTGTAAATTAAGTCAGTTCTATGGTAATTTGTTTACAGCAAATAGTCAAAATTTATATTGTTTTGGATTTTTTATTGCAAAAGTAAGTGTAAAAGATGATTCTAAATTGGTCGTGGATTTACCAGTATTAGTTATTAAAAATCTATCGTCTGAAGCTATTCTTGGTAGGAATTGGATAAATGTTTTGAATCCGTCTTGGGAAAATACATTTATAAATTCTTTTATGTCAAATATTGGTAATGATAATACTGTAAATTCAGTGTCTGTCAGTGGAAAAAATAAATCAAACATTGTCGAAAAATTGTCACAAAAATATTTAAATTCTTTTTCTAAAACGAATAACGACATACCAATTAAAGAATTTTCGGTAAATTTAAGTTTAAAAAATAATTCAACTCCTGTTTTCCACAAAGCATATGAGGTCCCTTATGCACTGCGTGCAGAAGTATGCCAAGAGCTAGATCGTCTTGAAAGCGAAGGCATAATTTCTAAAGTTAAATATAGTACTTGGTCTTCTCCAATAGTTTGTGTACCAAAACAAAATGGAAAAATACGTTTATGTGCAGATTTAAAATCTACAGTCAATCCACAATTGAGAATTGATCAATATCCTATTCCACGTCCAGAGGATATTTTTAATAAATTTTCAGGTTGTCAAGTATTTTGTAAATTAGACTTAACAAATGCATATTTACAGTTGTCTGTGTCAGATTCTAGTAAAGAATTACTTACAATTAATACATGTAATGGTTTATATGTTTACAATCGTTTACCTTTTGGGTTGTCATCGGCTCCTGCCACATTTCAAATGGTCATTGATACAGTCTTGGGAGGCATAAAAAACTGTGCTGCATACATTGATGATATTTGTGTAGGTGGTAAAGATGAAACGGAGTGTTGTAATACTTTAGAAAAAGTTTTGTCAAAGTTAAATGAGTTTAATATAAAAATTAATGTGTCAAAAAGTGAATTTTTTGTATCTTCTTTTGAATTTTTAGGTTTTACTTTGTCAGGTCAAGGCAAAAGTCCGTCTTTGTCGAAAGTTGAGAAAATTAAGTCTACTGGGTGTCCAGAAAATGTTACTCAACTAAAATCGTATTTGTCAATGTTGAATTTTTATAGGAATTTTATTCCTATGTGTCCTACTGTACTAGAACCACTCCATAATTTATTAAGAAATAATGTAGAATAGTGTTGGTCTGATGAATGCGAAAAAGCATTTATAAATAGTAAGTCTCTCTTGTCAGATAAAACTATGTTAGTTTTATTTGATCCGTCAAAACCATTGTGTCTTACAGTCGACTCCAGTGCATACGGTGTCGGATGTGTCTTAAGTCATGTCGTAAAGAATCAAGAATTTCCTATAGCTTTTGAGTCTGCAACGTTAAATTCAGCTCAAAGAAATTATAGCCAATTGCACAAGGAAGCCCTTGCTGTTATTTTTGGAATCAAGAAATTTCATAAATATTTAATTGGTCGTCATTTTACTATATATACTGATCATGCTCCATTGTTGTCTTTATTTGCCGAAGATAAAAAGTCCCCGTTTTAGCTGCATCACGTCTCATAAGATGGTCTATAATATTGTCCGCGTACAATTATAAATTAGTTTTTAAAAATGGACTGAAAATTCCTCAAGCTGATGTGATGTCACGTTTGCCAAGTGAACAACAATTTAATGTAGAGGAATGTAATTTTGTATACATGTCAACACCCTTAATTCCATTTTCAGAAGTTGAAAGTCATTCTGAAAAAGATGAAATGTTATCTAAAGTCATTAAGTATGTTTCAATCGGTTGGATTGAAAACTTGTCAAGTCCAGAAATTAAAAAATATTTCAAGTTCAAAAATTTACTGTCGGTCAAGGGAAAATGTCTTTTATTTGGTGACAGAATTGTAATACCAGAATCTCTTAAGTCTAAAGTCTTAAATTTAATACATTATGGTCATCCTGGTATAGTCAGATCAAAAATTCTTGCTCGTTCTTATGTTTGGTGGTTAGGTATGAATCAAAATATTGAAGATATTATTTCTAGATGTGAAATGTGTCAGTCGGTACAAAAAGCTAACAAAAATGTGCGTCATAATTGGCCTATTGCTGAAAGTCCATGGGAAAGAGTCCATTTGGATTTTTTTGACTTAAAAGGTTCCAAATACTTGTTAGTTTGTGATTCATATTCAAAGTGGATAGAATGTTTTTATATGAAAAATAATAAATATTCGGATTTGTTATCAAAATTAAGTGAAGTTTTTTCCAGATTTGCGTTTCCGAAAACTATTGTTTGTGATAACGGTCCTCCATTTTCATGTAAAGAATTTTCTATTTTTTGTAAAGAAAAATCTATTAAATTATTATTTTCTCCACCATATAATCCCGAGTCAAATGGATTAGCAGAACGATCTGTTCAAACATTCAAAAAGATTTTAATTAAATTTATGTTTTCAAAAAATTCTAAATTTTTGTCACCAGCTCAACGTCTAATAGATTGTTTGTATACTTATCGTTCCACCCCTACTTCTGTCACGGGTTTGTCTCCTATGGCTAAAATATTTTCGTATGAGCCACGTACACCTCTTCATGTTTTGACAGAAGAAAATAATGTAAATAAAAGTAAGCAATCAAGTAAAAATGCATTGACAGAGTATGAGGAAAATGATAATGTATTTGTATACTTAAGACATTTGAAAGGTCCTATGAAATGGGTTCAGGGAACTATTAAGTTAAAATTAAGTTCATGGGTGTATTTAATTCTTTTAATCGGAGGAGAGGTAAAAAAGGTCCATGTTAACCAAATGAAAAAAAGTTGCATTAAGTTAAAATCAAATTATGAAAATCCCGATAAATGGTATGACTTGGGAAGTCAAGAAAATAAAAATGATAGTGAGCCTTTACCCAGCACTAGTGGGAAAACTGATGTAGTAACTAGGGCTGGCAGATTGGTGAAACCTCCTGTCAGATTTAGTCATAGTGATTATGTTTAAGTTTTATTTGGTATTGTAAATTGTTTGAAAATAAAAAAAAAATAAAGGAGGAAAGGATGTTATGTATGGCCATGTTGGCAGTCCTGATGCGTCACGTGGGAGATTATAACGATTGTGCGGAGTGTCAATAAACGTCATAGGTCTGAGTCAACAGTCTTTGATTTTTAATAATCCCCGATATAATAAATATATTATTAATTCTTATATCTCACAGCATAATATTGTACAATAATTACTAACTTTACATAAATGATTATTTATTTACACATGTTACATGAAATGGACATTCTCAGCAATAAATTAGGTACGGATAAAGAATATTAAATCAAATTGTTATAATTTTTTGTCTCAAAAGACTGGAAATATTAATTTTATGTTGAAAAGAGAAAATTTTGTAGATATTATTTTAAAGTCGATAAAACGTAAGTTATTTACTAAAATTCATAATATTTTAGACTTATTAATTTATAGTCAATTGAGTATCGACTAGGGCAACACAAATAAAAATTTGAAGTTAGCATTCCAAAAACTACAATAAATATTTAAGATGAAGTTTGTCTTCACATTAAAAAATTATAAATATTTTATCTCATTCACAATTGCAAAACAATTTTCAAATTTATTATGAATCCCACCGAGATTCTTAATTTATTCCATAATTAATTACAATGGGCATGCTACCAGTAGGAATATGACATGGTCTATTAATTTCCCACATAATAATTTCACAATAATCTGCAGCAAAATGCACACAACACATCTTTGCTTACAGCTTTGTGGGAAAATCTCAATTAGTTGCAAATATAATTAAAATTAATTGACAGTTAACATTTCGTTATTCAATTTATGAAGTCATTATTATTTTACAATTAAGTACCTACTCTGCCTAAAAAAAAATATTAGAGACAAATTATAATTTTTTAAGAATGTAGATTATTTCATATAAAATTCTAATTTCAAATTTTATTAGTGTTGCCGAATCATTGTAGGGACCATTATAGTTTTCAGACATTTTAAAATTTAATCGGAGCAAGAACTGGTTTTCCGCATAACAAAACTAATATTAAGTATAATAATAATTATCAACTTATCATAGTCGATTTAACGATAAAAATATATCTAGCATATAAGGTTGGTATTATTGTATCGAATATGGAAATCTTTTTTCGTTGATGGGAATGTTTTCTTTTCGTAAAAATAAAAGGATAAAAATCAAAAAATGTTTTTACAGCTTTTCTTTACACAAGTGTAACATTGTTATTGTAAATAAATTATTGTTATAACAAAACTAATGGATGCATTTAAATTTTTGGATCACCCTTTATTATAATATAAAAATAATTTATTCAGCAGAAGTCACACGTAACATGGCTTGTGCGAATAACTTTTATTTTATTTATTTGTGTGACATTTTATAAATAATTAAAGCACTATAATATATACAAATATATTTGCGGTACATTCCAGAGTGGTAGATACTCGGTTATAGTTGGGATTTGTCCTTATGCAATTATAATCTCTGCAATCGTTTCCACAACAGAACCGGAACCACCTAAAATGGAACGCAGTTGCGGCAAAGCAAGCGATCGCCGTTTGGTAAACATAGTAAACAGCTTCGTCCGCTGCGAGCCGCACGAAGGCCTTTTGTCGGTGGACTGTTTGTGTATTATTGTATTATTGATGCCGTTGAAAATGTTTGGCACATGGCTTGACACCGCCCAAGTTGTCTTATTCGACAATCGAAAAGTTGCACCAAAAAACCCAGCTGGCAAGTGTTACCCTCTGGTTCCTGTGAAGCCGTAGTATGGCATTTCTCTGTTGCTGGAGCCGAATAATGGCATCCACTCTGTTGCTATTGTTTTCAAAGAGATATCCCAAAGTAGGGCATTCACACTAGGCAGATATTATCAGCGCCTTGGCAATTCGGCGCCAGGAGTAAACTGTTACAACTGCGCCCGCATGAGGCCGGCCAGTTAATACCCTCTTTTGTTTGTAACATGGTAACAAATATCATTAAGAAAACCAGTCAATCCCCCGTGCCCACATGCTCTGTTTTTATGGTAGCCGAAGATAAGTAGCCCGACGAAGCTGGAAGACTGATCACTTCCTCAGATGCAAGTATCTTACATAATACTTGTGTATGCCGAACCAAGGGTAACATAGTCTCCCAGATATTCCCATGTTATATACATTGATGTAGTATAACAAAAATCCGAGCATTCCCTCTCATTACAACTCCCAGTATCGCCTCGGTGAAACATCACGGTTCAAAATCGAAATGGTGCTTGGTAATCGCTTTCCGTGTTTTCTGTATAGATTTTAGATTTAAATATAAGAATTTCCCAACAATCTCCCAAATCTCTCTCACTTCCCCGCCCTAAATCACCCTAAATTTATAACAATTTTTTTGTGTAAATCTAAACTATTAATTACCGAACAACTTTGGGTGCCCAGGTATTAAATATTTGTTTGGAAAAAAGCAAATAATTGGACATTAAGTCACTATTAATGTGATGCTCAGTTAAATACAAGCCAAACAGTATGAATGGTCCTGCCACTGAGAACTCTATTGTCAGCTCTTTTTCTGTTATTAGTTTTTTGTGTGCTTTGTGTATGAGACAGGTTACAGCAGATTTATCAGCAGTATGCCTTTATTATTGTTGGTATTCAGGATGTATCTGCACTGGTATTCCCCTGGCCACGATGCTGGCTGCAATCATCACATAGGAACTGGACCTCCGAGCTGTAGCCAAGGCTCTGAGGAGGTCTGGCTCCCACTTGAACTTCTCCGATTCCGTGTTTGTCACATCTGTTGAAGATAGGAATATCAATTATTATTCATCACCATGGCGCTACATCTCAAAATGAGATTTGACCTCCTCCATAATTAGGGGGTATTTCACTATGTCGGGCTAAATATCTGACTAGCTATCCGTTGGCTGGCTTTAAAGATCAGAATAACTTCGTTATTCAACGGCGACCGTTTCACCATTGTTTCGAGCTTCCGGATAGATAACACTCGAAATAGTCTGGCAACATCGCAAAATGTTTGCAGTTACTCCATCTACTGCCACGGCTGTCATGCGTCACAGTCCGCACACCGCGAAGTGTGCATTTTTTTTGGTTATGTTATGTTGATTATCAGGTCATTTTAGATAGATTCGTGTCGAATTAATACATTGTTTCTTATTTTGAACACAATCAAATAATTCAGGATGGATCATACAAGCATTCAAATTCATTCAACAAAATTCGACTCACTTCTCAGCTGTCAAACTCGGAATGTTTTGACGCCATCTTTGATTCGAGGAATAGCGCCTAACGTGAAGTTCGAACTTTAACCCGAGCGTTAGCGTTATTCAGATATAGTGAAAACGAAAAAATGACTAATCCGCAGATTAGTGCTTAGTCAGAACATAATCAGAGATAGTGAAATACCCCCTTAGTCTGAACTTCTTCCACAAACATTAATTAATATTTTTACTCTGTTAGGTTTTGAGAACAAACAGCTATTACCATAGTCATCAATTTGTTCGCTTTTAGGAACAGCTTGTATGGTCTCATAGAAATTGTTGTCTTCCTTACCGTCATAGTTAGAAATATTAATTAATTGGTGTTATTGGTGTTAAACAGAGGCCTTGAGGGGTTAAATTATGTGGCAAAAGTTCATTCTAATACAGGCTAAAATATACCTACCTTGAACAAAAGTTTAAATTTGGCACAACCATGTACATATCATCAAAAATACTAATTTCGGTTGTCTGTGCATCCTGCGTAACTCTAGTTTGTTAATAAATAAATAAAAAATTTAAGTTTTGTGAAAGTTCTGTTATTATTACATTATTGGACAGTTGTTTCACAGTACTTGAATAGAACTTGAATATTGACTTTGAAATTTGATAATTTGTTCAATTTCTGTGAAACAACTAGTTCTAAGGTTAGATGAATAAAAAGAGAAGATAGGTCACTGAGAAAAGGTCACTAGGTCCAGTCGACATACTTGAGATGTACTGCATTTAGTATTGCACATAAGTTCGTTGGTCAAACAAGCTGTCACCGGCTGCCACAAACACCACACACTAGGCTCTTTTTTGTGAAAAAAATGACTTCCTGCGCTATTGATAGGTGCACAAATCATTCTCAAGCAAAAACCAAATCTAATGGGGTTTATTTCCATTCATATGTACTTAAAAATGACTTATTACTTCAATAAATCGAATAAAATAAAGTGAGACAGCAAATGCAGAAACAGAGAAAGTGCATGAAGGATAGCCTAGTGACAGTACGTCATATTCTACTACTCTTCTCGTTCGGCTTAAAGTGGACGGGCGAACAAGTCCGTGGCGAGCAGTCCGAGTATGACATGACCAATTGTCCAGCGGACATCCATACAAAAATGCTCCTTGCTCGCCTGTGACATCATGTTCACCACAAGCATACGCTCGCAGCTTGTGTCGAGATACACACACAGAAACGCGTTCATAATAATATAGCTGTTTAACCTGTAAACACATCTTTGAATGGTTATCCCTTTCTAATGCTTTCAGTTATATGCTAAGCAGGCTGTTATATGTAGCTATTTCATCTATTCACACATCGTTATTGGTTATTCTTTTATAAAGCGTTTCGTTATTCGCTATGAATCTAGAAACTGGAACGTGCTATATTTTTTGTTCGATTAATTTGAACATAATGCATCTTTGTATTTATGTCAATGGTCAAATGTCATTTTAAAAATGTAAAAAATAGTAATATGTTGTATAAAATGTAGTACCACTTATGAAAAGGATAGCCATTCAAAGAATATGTATGTACGAATAAAATAGTTATATGAATGGCCAGCTAAAGAATGTCCACTGGACCTGGTTCAGTGAAACCACGCAACCACGCACATTGTCTCAGTAACGTTTCTTCACTCTATCAAGTAGCTAAAATGCCACACCCTGTGCCAGGTGACATTTCACATGGAATTTGCGATGACCTTTTTCACAAATAAAAAATCAATGTTTGCAAGTGACGAAATGACAAGCTAAAAGTAAGATATATTATTTCATCGCCAAACAAATAAAATTTATTTTAGTATGCTAGGAGCATTTTTTAGGGTTCAAAATACCATAAAATTGGGGCAAGTGCGGTGAATTACTAGCAAATCCACGGTGGATTTCTTGGCATTTTTAATTCATCTCAGTCTAGCTAATAATATAATAATATTTTAAAAATTGGAACTGATTTGCCACGGCCTATTTTTTACAGGTCACTTTATCTTCTGGTGTCTTCTCCTATCGGAAGTTAGCTATCATCAGGACAACATTCACCCTTTAGACTGCAGCCTAGAACAATGAGCGGAATCGCACTAGTTACTCAAACCCAATGAAGTGACAACTTTCTTTACTACATCGTCCATCAATCTTCTACTGGATCACTTGGATAATCTTGTGCTTGTTCCTCATGATGTGACTAAGATGTTGGAGCAATTTCAACCATTTTGGTCATTCAAGGAATGATGACGGCCTTGTTTCCACTGTTGTGTCTCACCTATCTTTCCCTGTGTCCAGTGCGCCTTGTTGACATCCCCCCAGTGGGGGCGGCCCTGGGTGGGGAGGAAGAGGCCCAGAAGCATGGAGGTCACCTTGTCCACCTCCAGATCAGTCACCTCCCACAGCATGCCAATTACCGAGGGACTGAAAAAAAAAAAAAAATAAAAATGATATACATAATACAAAGACATTATTTCAGACTTCTATCGAGATGAATATAATCCAATCTCGAGAAAATGCTCGTAGTACAAGCAGAAACTAGTGAACACAAATATAAATGGAATGTTGTTTGTAGATAACATTTTTTGACATTGAACTCTCGATATAATCAACACATTTACACAAGAGGTTGAGAGAAGGTTAAGTTGGTTCTTTGGAAAGGAATATGGAAAGTCGCAGGATTTTTTAGAACACAATGATTGATATTGATTTTGTTTGTGGCCATGAGGGAAGATTCTACATGGATAAATATAATTTTGAAAAGAAATTAGCCAATGGTTTAAATTCTCCCCCAAAATTACGGCAGCAATATTGGTTTGTGTACGAGGATTAGCAAGACTTGCATTTGAGGTCGTCGATAGTCCAGTGAGGACACCCGGCTAGCAGTAAAGTGCATTGAGTTCAACACGATATAGGCATGGTAAAAAGTACGGTCAAAAACATATCCAACAAGCAACCATAAATATGTACAACATTTGGACAAAAAAAAGTTTCTTATACTATGATACTAAACTCTACAATAAAATCCCACCATTATAACATTTAAATCTCAAATAAAAAGCTAGATACAAAACATGGGGAGATCAGAAATAGAAAATATACTGACACCAAATACAGAATGAAACTAAAACCACTCAACTCCACTAAAAAACACTACAAATATACAGGGTGCGGCAGAAAGGACGGACGTTTTTGAGATGGGTAGTACTCTCCCCCTCCGTCTACGAGAGAGGTGGGGGGGTGCCGCTTGACTCGTTAGTTCCTAGCATTGTTTTACCAGTTGTCGTCATGGAGCCGTGGACGGTGGAGCACCGCGTTTTCGCCTATGATTGTTTCGTCCGAAATAATGAGTCAGTGTGAGTTTCGTCGCCACTTCAATATTCATCGGAATAGAGCTGTTCCCTCTCGAAACACCATCCTTCGTTGGGTTGAATCACTTCGCAGGCGTGGTGAACTGATCAACAGAAGACCAAGAGGAGCTCCGCGAACAGTTCAAACTCCTGAAAATGTTGAATGCGTTCGACAAGCCTTTCTTCGCAGTCCGACTCGATCTGCCCGGAAACATGCTGCTGCACTTCGCCTCAGTGATCGTTCGGTAAGGCGAATTTTGCATATGGATCTCCGCTTTCACCCCTATGATATAGAGCGATGTTGGAGAGAGTCTACGCGAACTTCCAAGAACGCCTTCAGCACTGCATCAACGATTTCGGCCACCACATGCCTGATATGTGATTTTCCACACTTGACTGTCTCAAATGCTATTTCCTCGCGAACCTGATTCCATCAATAAATTTGTTTTTGAGTAAAAATTAACTATTTTATGATTTTTTTAAAACCGTCCGTCCTCTCTGCCGCACCCTGTATTTATAAATACTTCATATTGTTCATACTATTAAATTTTAATATGTAAATGTAATTTTCAGCATTGAAGATCCCACTGAGGATATCATTATAATTTTAGACTTTCTAGCTATTTTTGTGATTAATAAAAAGTTTGCGGATCTCACCAGGTGGCTGTGTGGTAGTTGGAGTGCACGGGTAGGGGCAGCAGCCGGGTTCCCGGGGGGCGCAGCCTTACACTGCCGCAGCCGCTCAAGGTGGTCACAGCACGGGCCCTCTCCAAGCGTTCCGCCCCTCCTCCGATGTACTGCGAGCCGTCATTGTGACCACAGTAACTGAAAATAACACAAAACATTTATTATGTTCATTATTGAAACTATATTAATAAAATACAAACAATGTGATTTAGAAAAATATACCGAAAAGAAAATAGATTTGTATGTGACTGAGAATTGAATTCAGAAACTTTCTGGTGGCCGGGCGTAAGCTCGAAAATGACTTTTTATTTTTATATGACACCTCACAATAGCACCCCTGTCTCAGTGTAAAGATAGGGGAACTACATCGCCACCCGATTAGGCAGAGTTGTGGGGTGGGTCCAAAGTAGGGGATTTATTAAGGCGGGTCTTGAAAAGGCTTATAAGAAAGAGGAAAAGAGATACTGGTAGCTTGTTCCACATACGAGCCGATATGCATAAAAATGATCCGTTCTCATGAAGCCAACATCAATTGTGAACGGGTGTTTCGCTCGTGTCTGTCGTACGTACATGCACCGGTGCACAGGGAATCAATACTATTAGCTCCTTCAAGAAGGATCCTTTAAAATGCCTGTAGAACAGACTCAGTGTGCCTACATTGCATCTGTGTATTAAAGATGGCAATCAGTCTGTCAACAATGGATTGTCAATCATAACAAAGTATTTTGGGGCTAACATTGTTTCTTGAGAGGCATCCATCTTTACTTTTGCAAGCAAAGATTCAAGCCGAACTAAATTGCAAGCTTATAAACGGATCAGACCCTACATGAACCAGGCAACTACTCAATGCACAAGTCAAACAAGTGCACTGGTAGGACTACTATGGGACAATGCCACCTCAGCAGACACACGCAGTTGTTAAGAGTGGAAAACACCAATAGATGCAGGAAATGTAACAAGACTCAGCTACCTAGGAAGACACATTGTGGAACCAGGTGACATAATATAGCCGAATACGAAATGACAACCCTGGTGAACTTTATCAAAGAGACCGGGTTACTGTCTATTGAAGGATGAAGGATTGAGGTGAAATGGGAAATAGCAAAATGGGCCCATGGCCGGAGTGCTCACGAGAACTACGTAAACCGTCTCCGTTTTATTAATAATAAATTGCAAACTTAGACAGTATTACTTAATTATTATGGTAAAATTTCGATCCCGCTGGCCTCGCTTATTATGAATATTTTTTAGATAAAACCTTTAGATTCACCTTAATTACTGTACGACACAACTTTTTGCATTCGGGGCGGTGGAAAATATTGCAATAAAAATTTCAATTACGTAAAATTAAAATTAGCTTTCGTTTTGTGAAACGAGACCGTCCATTTTCAAACTTTATTTGTTTATTGTCAAATGTCATTTTGTTTTGTTGGTATTTCTGTTACTATAGGACGAAACGAACGGCTAGAAGTAGTTAGAGACAATCGCGCGGGCGTCTTTTTTAATGTTAAATAATTCCGTCAAATACGTTCAAATTTTTTTTAAGTTAACTATTTCTGCGATGTTGAGCGGCTACGCTAAGTTTGTAATACAAAAGAAAATGCCCCCTTTATACCGCCTGCTAGCGTCAAGGCAAGAAAAACATCCCAGTTTTCAATTAGTTTAGCGGCTACGCTGGGTTTGTGTAACATGGTTTGTGATTCAAAAGAAAGTGTCCCTTTTATACCGCCTGCTCGCGTCAAGGCAAGAAAAACATCCCAGTTTTCAATTAGTTTTTGGTTTGGACACTTTTCAACACTTTTCTTTTTTTGGTTGGCACTACTGAAATTAAAATAGTTATTAATTTGATTTTCTTAAGTCATAGTTGATTGTTGATAAATAAAACATGGTTTCTATGTATCGCGTACAAAATTTCAAAACCCTATAACTCAGTTAATAGTACCGACCCCCACCTAATTCTTTCGGATTCGGATTCCCCGGCCCAAAGTTAGTATAAAGATGTATAAAGATAACTAGTTTTATTGTCAGAAAGCGTTCAAAATGGCCAGTTAAATTGTTTGTGCGTCGAAATTTTAAAGTCGTGTAATTCAGTTAATATTGCTTGCCGCAACCTAATTCTTCCAGATTCGGATTCCCCGGCCCAAAGTTAGTATAAAAATAGCTAGTTTTATTTTTTAGGAATTTCGCCCATAAACTGAAGTTTACCCAAAATGTTCCCAGACAGTTTGATAATGCTTTCAGAAGGTGGAACAGCTGTCATGCGTGATAATAATTACAAAGCCGAACTTGTTTATAAATAAAATGATTTTTATAAATTGAATAATAGTATTATTGAATGTATTAAAGAATTTAAATCACAATAAATAAAATGTTCTCTGTCAAAATGTCCCCTGTCAAAATGTTCCCTGCCAAAATGTTCCTAGTTAATAGTCACACAGTGGAAAGAACTCAAATAGATAACACCATAACAATAAATAATGTTATTAAAAGGTTAAGTTGGGAACATTTTAACCGGGATTATTTTTTTACTGCGATCTCCAAAGTTTCACAAAGTTTAATTCCCTTGACCATAGCTTAGTCTCTTTAATGAAATTAACCAGGTTTGTCATAGGGTGTTTCCGATTAACGTTGCTTCCCAGGTATCTTTCCATCATCACAGAAATTTGCGCCATAGGTGAGTCGACACTTCATCATTCTCTTCACATTTCTTCTCTATCCTGTGCTCAGCCTGTGCAGGCCCAGGATATCCTTGCGCAACCTCTGCAACAGTTTTCCCCTACTTAGTTTGGGCAGACAACTGGACGTCGCTCTACCGGCATCCAGAGTATGTTATCCAGGACACCTTATCTGCCATTGACATCATTGTGGGGATGCAAGCATTATTGAAACCGAAAGAAAAAAAAAATTATGTTCTCACAGGAAGATATCAGAGTCCTGCAGGTATTTGTGGAATAAGTCGGGAGGCGGCTGGGTGTTTCTGTCCCCCTCCCACTCAGGGCACCAGTACTCGATGAAGGCGCTCATCCTCTTCTCCATTCTGTTCAAGTCTCCGCCTTGAAAGGTAAAATTATCACAGTATGTTTAGTTAATAATAAAAAGTATAAATGATCACGACAGATTATTTTTCATTCATCAAGTATCAGAATTCAATGTTATTTTATTCAATGACTTTAAACGGTGCAAGAACAAGCAATTAGGATTACAAATTGAATTTTTCACATTTGAACGGTTCCCATTAACTATCGATTCTTGGCTCAAGTCAGCCTTGGTCAAATGTTCACGACCGTTTTGCTTAATAGCTGATCAAAGATCCCAATGTAAAATCTGACCAAACACTCACGGGCTGAGAATTGGCAGTCAACGGGCACCCTTATTCGAAATGGCTAGTTAAAAATAATTCTAGGTAGATGTTCAATTTGATGAAAATAAAATAATATACTAGATTTACATATATATATATATATATATATATATTAACCCCCATACTAATAAACATGGTTTAAATTTTACACCCTTGTATTTATCTGGTAAGAAAGTACAGTTTACAAAAAAATCACTTTGCAAAGCAACGGTTATTAATTACTAAATTAGTGTTAGTTAGTACTCGGCGAGCAAATTATCATTTTACCGCCGGCACACGAGGGAGGTTTGTATTTGGCGGGAGCTTGGCATTCCACTAGTTAAATCTATTTTGGGACATAAAATAAATTTGTGAAAATTTCTATAGCACACATAATATTTTGTGAAAAAAGCTCAGTTAATCTTTTTTTCATAACCAATCTTTCAACGTGTATATCCCAATTCAAGGGCTTAATGTTCAAAAACATTATCAACTAAAACATAGAAACAATAAAACATAGGAATAATAATCGGTATGTCTTTTTGATGTCGTTGTTTGACTTATTTTTTCCGATTTTATGTTCGGGTTAAATCTTCCCCATAGGAAAAACTAAACCCTTCCACACACTTTTCCGCAAATGATCATCTAGTCAATCAACATTATGCAAGTGCATTATATAAGCAAAATAAATACAAAACAATACAAGAACAACACGTCAACTCACCAGAGATCAAATGGGAAAATAATTCACCGACTCCAGATATTTTCATATCAGAGGGTTCGGCTCAGTAGAACTCCTAACAGGGCCTATAAATCCTACTGATCCCTCAGCATAAATATTTAAAAAATCTTTCGTTATCCTACATGTATTTAAAATGACTGATTCTTGCATTTTTAGTCATCAAATTATTATTATTATTTAAGTCCTCGAATTGCTAGTATGTTTTTTTTGTAGATGACGTTGTTTGACTCTAAGCTCTAGAATTCTTAGCACCTTTTTTATAGATAATATTGTCTGACAATAGCCCCTCGTTAGTGTGTGTAAAAATCGCAACATATTGAATCACTACGATACCTGGATTGATCAGGTACCTCCCCTTGGTCGGCCTAAGCAGATACTGCCCGTTCACAATGTCCTTCTCGTGCGCCTTGTACAGGGCGTACGTGAAGCTCAGGCACTCCATTCGCGTTACAGGGTGGTTGTAAAGCACTGGCAAAACTTCCCAGGGGAATGTGTCTAATTTCTACATAAATAATAAGCAATACATAAATATATATCAATTTATTTAAACAATGTTATACTGTTAAGATTTTCAACTGCCCGGAATAAGTGGAACTAGGCCATCCCCATTTGGAGAATGCTGTAAGGCTGGAATAGCAGGGAATGGAGTGAGAAGGGGATGAGGTTAGTAATCAGATCTGGTCACTTAACATAGGTAAAACTATTTTGAACAACGTTTCGATTCTAAATGGTGGACTCTCACCATGGCGATACTGAGACCATCTTCCCTCTGAAATGTGGTGCAGATTGTAACTACAGTGAAACTCTATTAACCTCTTGTTCGCCAGAGTATCCTTAAGGTTACGATTAAAAAATCATTTCTCTGAATATAACAGCTATTCTGGGGAAACTAAGGAAGATTATATACCTACTATTTTACAGTTTTAAGGCGGTACAATTTAGAAAAACATAATTTCGCAACAGGCAAGTTATGACGAAAATAGAATCAACTGACATAAATTTTGCATCGGCGATCAAATTCTAACGGTCTGACTAATTAGATTCTTACACGCACATTCAACATTGGTGTGGTAAAGACGGCCTTGAGCCTGGTTTAGGACCTTTTTAAAAACACCATGGTAATAAGTCAAGTTCTTCACTGTTCTGAAGTTACGCGCCGTGTAATATTTACACCGCATTTAAGGGGGTAAATGTGAAATAACTCATTTAAAGTACTTGACTTAACTCATCACTTCTTGCAAGATTCCATTTGACAATTTAAAAAAACTCTAAAATGTCTTTCTCTAGAGTCCATTATCGCATGATAGGTGAAACCTTGTTATTTCAAGGGGTCATTATGTCAGTTATTGAATTATTGATTGTTTTTCCAATAAAAGGAGTAAGTGCCAAAAAAATTTACCTCATCTATAAAGAGAACAATTGGCCCCCTTTTCGCATGTCTCAAATCCTTCATAGTATCGTCATACTTTACTTTTTCTATGACATCGATAAAAGTTCTCCGGAACAATTTGAATTCTTCTGCTGATGCAATTGAAACTTGTTCGCATTTTATGCAGAGGTTTGTTATTTTTTTAGTTTCTCTACACATTTTGCAAGGCTTCAAAATATCAGCAGACTCAGAATACTCCATGTATATTTTGCGTATCAACAAAGACACTTCGCTGGGACTAGTGTAATGCGATGCACTGGCAAGACTGTATAGAAGAACTTTCTGCATTGGCGACAATGTAATTCTAAATATAAACAGAAAACAAAAGCTTGTTAGATTTCAATGAAATATTGTTCAAAATGGCGGCACACGAAAAAATGCATTCTGCTTTAAAGAGTGGAGTGCCGATGGTGCTCCAGAGACCTGTTCTAACATCATCGACGCGGGTATTTTTTGAGATGCAATTTTGACCTTTATGCTTTGAAAACTGTAGAGGAGAAAATGAAAATCGTTTGCGCTAATAACACTGTCGATTCTACTTTTTATTTCATGAATGTAGCCTCCACGAAAGCTCAGGAAATAAATTGTTTATGATTGACAAAATTCTATACTTAAAACGGCGTAGCAAAAATGGAAATATTTGAATTTTCAAAGTATTATAAAGATCATTATTTCTTTTAATACACCTTTTGATTAATGGTTTTCATGTAGAATATGTATTCAGGTTTATGTAGAAATAATAAAATCACTTTATATTTGTGTAAAAATAATTACAATCGTCAGTCTTTAAATGGGAGCTTCTTTTTTTAGATAAAGTTAGCTATTCTGAGGAAATGTGTTACGATATAAAGATGAAATATATTTTAATAATAAGATATGTTATCTGGTAAACAGAAAACAACCGGAAGAAAAAAATTCAGTTTTTTCTGTATATTTTTGATCAAAAATCGTCAAGGTAATTTTCGCTATATTTTCGTCCGGCAATCGACTGTATACCGTGAATGTTCTGTTCCGGCTATCCACAGGTTAATAATAATAAAATTAATTGCAGCTGCTTACCTGATTTTGATGCAAGCTTGATCCACATGTTGTTTTACTTTCTCATTCAAATCTTTGGATAAAATATTCCCTGCAAATAAAGATCTCCATGCGCCAAGCCACTTCTTGTCCATTGTGCTAATAATTCCCTGAAATAATTTATCAGTTTATAAGCAATAATTAGTCCCCTGAAATATTCAACCAAATTGAAAATATCTCCCAAGTAAAAATAAATGCCGCCGATGGGAATTGAACCCGTACCTTCTGATGTCTGGTCAGGTGCTCTGGACCACTGAGCTACGTCGGCTTAATTCAATATGTACTAAAGGGTTTTCCAATAAGAGGTGTTATTTTTAATAGCCTGCTATTTCGGTAGATGTTACATTTGAAGCTGTCATTTTTTGACATTTGACAAGTAGAAACTACGCCATTAATAAAAATGGAAAGATACACGCTTCAACAACGCATTGAAATTATTAAAATTCACTTGAGTGAATCAAATGCAAATCATCTTGAGTGATGAGGCCCATTTCCACGTCGGTGGCTTCGGCAACAAGCAAAATTGTCGCATCTGGGGCTCGGAAAACCCAAGAGTTATTGTTGAAAAGCCTCTCTATCCTCAACGTGTGCCTGTTTGGTGCAGTTTATGGTCCGGCGGAGTCATTGAACCTTACTTTTTCGAAAATGAGGCTGGAGCAACAGTTACGGTGAATGGATTGCGCTATCGAGAGATGATTAATGATTTTTTATGGCCGGAATTTGATGGTATTGATCTGAACAACGTTTACTTTCAACAAGACGGCGCTACGTGCCACACAAGCAACAAAACCATTAATCTTTTACGGGAAAAGTTTCCGGACCGTGTTATCTCTCGAAGAGGTGATAGATGAGATCTTGTGATTTAACACCTTGCGACTTCTTCCTTTGGGGCCACGTGAAAGAGAAGGTCTACGCCAACAGCCCAGCGTCGATTCAAGACCTCAAAGATGAAATTCGTGAGTGAGAAAATTTCATGAAAAGGATATGGTCCTATAGGCATGGTCGTGGTGGTCATTTGACTGATGTTATTTTTCACTATTAACGGCATACCTTCCTCTTTATAATGAAATAAACATTTGATCATTTATATTTAAAAAAATGGCATTTTTCTTTGAATATCAAAATAACACCTCTTATTGGAAAACCCTGTGCTTCCATTCGGCTAAAGAATAAAAAGTTTTTGCAGTACTTCAATCAACAATTACTGCTTATTATATTTTTTCACCTATAAACAACCAACTTTATTTTTGTAGGAAAGGCTTTGTTAGTGCTAAATTTCTCACTAGATGGCGTCGAGACACATTATATCTACATTTGTTGGTGAAATATTTTGGCTTGTCAAATATAATTATTATTATTTTTTAATGATAAACTGATGTTTATAAGACAAGGTTTCTTATGCATAGCACAGAGGATAACAAATTATTACAAGCAATAATTAGTCGCCTGAAATATCCATACAAATTGAAAATATCTCCCAAGTAAAAACATCAGAAGGTGCAGTTTCAATTCCCGTAGGCGGCATTTATTTAAAAAAATGTAATTGTTCGTTTGTTAAAAATCTTAAATATCCGACAGTTCTTCTGCGATTGGTTTGAAATTTTGACACAACGTTGCATTCGAATACGCATGTGTTTTTATATACCTACATTGTCTACATAGATGTCACCTGTGACATGAAAAAAACAGCGCCATCTGTAGGGCTTTAAAGCAACACACGCTATTGTTTCTCTATCTGCACAGACAGACTGAGCCACAGCAACGCGTGGCGGGGTACAGCTAGTTTATCAAGAAAAATTTAATCCAAAGAAGGACCGATTATAATTTCTGTCTCATGGTTATGGTTATATAAAATATTAAAAGGGCCTTACAAATAAATGTGTTTTAAGTTTTACACAACTGGTAAAAAAACCATTGGTAAATTCTGCTGCATACAAAGGCTCTTTAAAAAAACAACACTTCATTTCAACTTAAATATCTAATTGAGACAACTATTTAAGTGGGGGGGTTTAACCGTTTGAATGCGTACAGTCGATATTTCGACGAACGAATATCTATGATAAATTGCGTGTCGTCGATATATCGAGATGCGCAATATAGCTCTGGTATTTCCGTATATATATTCGTATTTCCTAACCTTCAAACTTAACTTTGATTGAGAAAAAACAGAATTTTAATGCATCTTTTACCATCTCCCACAGTATAAATAGTTATTTATTGTAGTAATAAAGTTGAAAACAAGAGCTATTTATAATATTTTTGCATATTAAGCGTGCAGCGGAATTCGACAAATTTATCCAACCATTAATGTAGGGTAAGGGTTGTTTATTAGTTGTGTAAAATTTAAAACACATTTATTAGTAAGGGGGAAAGAATTTTACCTTCATTCTCAAATCACAATCAGCTCTCTTCTCCCAATATTTCTTGATACAATTATCAGTAAGTCTGACATTATTTTCGATAACAAATAAGTTCTCCTCCAGTGTTGAATGCAGTTCCTCAAACAGGGGACGTTCTCCATCTTGAAAATAAGTCACAATTATTATTAATTAATTACTGAAAATCCTCCATAGAAATAACTAAAAGAATACTTAAGTTCTTTCAATTCAATGAAATTAAAACAGTTGCCAATATGGCAAACAAACAATGTTTTTATTAACATCAAATATTATTCATCTATAATTCAAATGTCTTTTAAAAATTAAAAATAATAATAATTTGGTTTAAATCCCAATTGGATAAGACATATTTGGTTACATTTATTGCGTAATGTAATGCTGTAATGTCATTGAATTTCAGAGAAAAATGTCAGCATGTGCGTGCACGATTGCCACCAAAAGTTTTAGCTTGATCTGATGTCGGGATGTGGGTTAATTTCCACTTTGAGATAAGATTTAAGATTTGCATTCATTCACGAAAACAAAAGTGAAATTCAAATAGATGTATTTAATAAAAAATATATACCAAAAATAATGGAGGAGTCAAAAACGGTCCCTGTGGGACTCCACCGACTCCAGAATTAATTGAATGTGAGGAAGAGAATCTGTCAGCAACCATTTAAGATGACCTCTCTCTTAAAAAGTAAAAAATCTACAATATTTAAGTACTTACATGCAAATACACAGTAAAAGATGAAAACGACTTACATTTAACTTTCTCCGGAGTAATTTTGATAGTAAAGGGATCCTGCTTTTGAGATGTAAGGAATTCATTCTTCAGCACCGTGAGGTAATACTCTTTTACTGCAGAGCGGATGTATTTCTGATTTTGCCACTGCTCGCTGGGCTCGTATCCCGCTGTGAGCTGAATTATCGTCCACTCTGAAAAATAATTTATAATTTTCAATACATAATTTGTTTAACACTTATCAGCATATAAAAACTAAACATAATGCTATTTCTCCATAGGGTAGTAGAGAGGAGTGTACGCTACATTATTTCTTGGCCCACACATACTTACTCTTCATGTAGATAATCAATACATGATTACATAGTAATTTTTCTCCTGATATTTTTTTTTCTATTACATAATACCTCACTAGAGTCCTAATTGCTCCTAACCGTCCGGAGTAGTAGTGTCCATAATCGGTACATTTACTAACCGTTGGCAATCATTACTTTGACATAAAGTAGTCCTTAATATACGAGGGTGGGTCAATAAGTCCTTGGAAAGGCCGACAGGTGATGCGACTAGTACTGTAAGCGGTTTGTTTTCATGCAGCGGCACTACCGATTCAGTATGCTGCGAAGTTTCAAGCAGATTGGTCGGGTTGTTGTGTGTTTCTCGTACATTTAAAAAAAAAAAATTTGCTTGTTTACAAAAATGGAGAAAATTGAGTTTAGAGCTGTTATTAAACATTTTAATATAAAAGGGTTAACAGCAAAGGAAATAAAAAATGAGTTGGATTTAGTTCACGGCACATCTGCTCCTTCACTTGCAACTATTTATAACAGGTTAAATGAATTTAAACGTGGTCGTACATCAACAAAGGATGAACCACGCGCAGGACAACCTGTAGAGGTGACTACACCAGAAATGATCATTAAAATCCACGATATGGTGTTAAGTGACCGAAGATTAAAGTTGAGTGAGATAATTGAGGTTACAGGGATCTCAAAAGGTAGCGTCATTTCTATTTTACATGACAAATTGGGCATGAAAAAAATTTCTGCAAGATGGGTGCCGCGTTTGCTCACAGTCGACAATAAACGAAATAGTGTGGTGGCCTCTAAAGCCCTGTTGTCGCTCGTGCAACGCAATCCGGATGAATTTTTTCGTCGCTTTGTGACTGTAGATGAAACATGGATACACCACTATACTCCCGAGACGAAAGAACAGTCAAAGCAGTGGATTGCGAAAGGCGAACCATGTCCAAAGAAGGCGAAAACCGTAAAATCAGCTGGTAAGGTTATGGCTACTGTATTTTGTCTATAGTTGACTATTTGGAAAAAGGAAAAACAATAACAGGGGATTATTATGCATCTTTATTGGACCAGCTAAAAAACAAAATTGAAGAAAAACGGCCTCATTTAAACAGGAAAAAAATCCTCTTTCATCAGGACAATGCCCGTGTTCACACATGTTTACGATCAATGGCTAAAATTGAAGAATTGAAGTTCGAATTGGTCGACCACCCACCGTATTCGCCAGATTTAGCCCCCAGTGACTTTTTCCTTTTCCCAAACTTAAAAAAATGGCTAAGTGGACAACGTTTTTTTTCAAATGAAGAAGTCATCGATCGGACAAATGCTTATTTTGAGGACCTTCCGAAAACTTATTTTTCTGACGGTTTAAAAAAAATTGAGAAACGTCTAACCAAGTGTATTGAGCTCCAAGGAGATTATGTTGAGAAATAAAAAAAAAATACAAACTGTTTTAATGCTTTTTTCTAAGGACTTATTGACCCACCCTCGTATAATTGTTACTTGATACTTTTGTTACATCGCTATCGGGTAGTGAGAACCTACTACCAGAATAAAAATCGTTATTGAATGCTTTGCTTACTTTGGTTACTTTGATTACATTTGACTACTTTCGGTTCTGGGTACCGATGGACACTTTTGTAATAGATACAAATCGTTACTGGTTACATTTTGACATTTGTTTATTTTGTTAACGTGTACTAGGTACTTCGATCATGAATTATTAGGATTCTACATATAATATCGGTTAGGTTAGATTGAGATAGGTACTTCGAATGTTTTGAAGAGTTTTCTTTATGTTTATATGACAAATAACGGACGATTATTTATTACATTACTCCTTCATTACACTGAATCCTCTTCAGTGCACTTTCTCAACTCTACCATTGCTTAGGTTAGGAAATCTAGATGTTTCCAAATATCGTCATCTGCAGTAACTTCTTCATCAAATTTGCGCACAGGGGTTCGGATGGTATTTCCTCACTGATTTGGTCAATAATTTTTGTCACGTAGGGTGTCAGCAGGTCTTTAATTCTGGTGATTGCAGCTGTGTCGAGGAAATCCTTTTGCTTAAAACGGGGATCCAAAAAAGAGGCTCCAGAAATAATGGAATTGTTGGATTAAAATTGGAATTTATTATTTTTTAGCTTAAATATAAAAATTAGGGTATTGTAAATTATTCGCTGTCTCACACTTCATTCCTAGTTTTTTCTGCATAATATGTAATTATCTTAGAATACCTACTACAGTTCAATACTGCTTGCATGCCTCTATTTTGAATTATTTGCGATTTCTTTAACTGTGTTTGATTGCACAAGAAAGGGACACTGGAACAGTAATTTGAATGCGATGCTACTATACTATTGTAAACTAATTTACTTGTATTTCATTATTCTTAAAAAATTTACCTTTTTGCCATTTTATTAGCTAATAATTCTAAGATCGAGTTAAATTTCAGTCGATTGTCTATTATAATGCCCAAGTATTTGATTTCCTCTATTTTCTCCATTTCTTCGTTGTCTCTAATAATTTTACTGAGTTAAATAAAATTTTGTTGCGCACGCCTGGATTGAACCCGTGACCTTCGGATTGGTATTTGAGGACCTTATTCCTCGACCACGGAGGCCATAAAAACTTACTCTTCATTTAGAAACTGTGATGTTTGGTAATAAGTTGGGTTTTCAAGCGATAGATGGCACCAGTCATTAAGCTTACTCCAGAGTCCAACAGATGTCGCTAGAGTGTAGCAATTGCCTGTGGGATATTATTGCCAGACAACAAGCTTCTAGAAACAACAGAGAATTACCAACCCTCGGGTAATGAATAGTGTAGCTAAATCCAGACCTAATTATTGTAAAGTAAATAAACGCAATTTTAGTAAAAGAACCTTTTACTTTTCACAAGAGTTCCCAACACTAAATCTGCAAGTAAAGCAGAGATATAACAGTACTTTTAAATGAATTTGATCGTTAGCAATTTATCTCCTAACGAAATTTCAGTTAATTTCGTTCTCACACATTTCAATTTATTTACGTTGGAGGTTTCAACAGTCAAGCGGCAATAAAAATAAATAATTGAATTGTCTTACCATCTGGCAGTTCATTCAGCTTTTCCCTCATCCTTGGCAATTCCTCGTTATCATTGACGTGCTTTACATAACTCTTGTCCAAGTATCCTTCACAAGGAGCTGGATCATTTTTAACTTCTTCGTCGGCTTTTTCCTTGCTCATTCTCTCGATCAATTTATCGTTGGAGCTTTCTAAGTAATCTAGTAAACCGTCCGAATCATCACTGGAAAATGAGATTAATTTCAAATCAGTAATATTTTACATACATCATCGGTGTTACAACTCTTGGAGTACTGCCTCCAGGAAATGGCTCTTTCTTGAGCCAACATTTCGGACAGACTTGCAGTGTCTATCATCAAGGCAGTGACCTAATTAGTAGAAAATATATCTCGGTGAAGCATTCTCTCAGTAATCTGCCAATCGAATACTCGACAACTACATACTATATTCCATCGTTATTTTTACTAGTTGAAAGCACAAAATCAAGCTCCATAATTCGCCGGTATTCAAATTCAATAGTCCGACGAGGGCCCATACTCGAACGCCAAGCCTTGTTCACAGACGGGTTGGGTTATCTTATTCTCACACACTCAGTTACTATACCGACGTCCAGATCTTGCAGACTATTTTATCAGCCGCCAGGATTAATTATTGTTTTTTTAGGACATTTCAATACAAAATACCTGTTTTCATTTTTTTCACTAGTTGGACACTTGCCCGGTTTTTGGGGTGGCAAATTAGAGAAAGAGCACTGTATTGAGATGGAAAAGTCTAGCGATAGCATTAAAACCTCAGTCTTTCAAGAATGACGAGGATTGGCAACGAATTTATGAAGTGTAAGCTTCTACAAGATTTATTTCTTACATAAGAACGTCTTCTTTTTTATCGTACGGTATCCTTCCTTTGCTTTGGGATGAAAATAATTCCAGTTTCTTCTTGGGGTCACCTAAAAAAAAGATTTTAACAGCTTATTATAATTAGTTAGTGTAATGTATGGTAAAAAGTTGGATATTCAAACGATAGATGGCACCAGCCATAAAGCTTACTCCAGAGTCCGACAGATGTCGCTAGTGTGTAGCAATTGCCTGTGGGGTATCCTTGTCAGACTTCAAGCTTGCAGAAACAGAGAATTACCAACCCTCGGGTAATGAACAGTATAGTAAAATCCAGACTTATATTTATTGTAACGTAAATACACGAAATTATTGTAAAGAACCTTTTACTTAATCAAGAGTTCCCAACACACTAAATCTGCAAGTAAAGGCAGAGATATAACAGTTAGCGAGTGCACATTGTATTGAATCCAAATAAGGATAGAATCTCGCTGAGGAAAGTAGTATTACTATTAATCAACAGGATACTGCCACCGCAGGCAACACAATGTCCCCAAAAATTGGGGATATCAAAATCACAACGTATCCCAATCATTGGGGTATATTGGGAGGCCAAATGTAGCGGGGAGGGGAAGGAGATGGGGAGGTGAAGGAGGGGAAATAAAGAGCTATTCAGATCTGGTCACCAAAAATGGCTAAAGCCATTGAAGATTTTGAATGATGGTCTTTCATCAGTACCATACTGAAAGTATCTACCACTCCGGAACGTGCCGCAAATATACTATAATATATGCATTGATTTTAGTGATCAAATGCTATGTGAAAGAAATTATGTGGACCATCTCCTTATTAACAATAAATAAAAAGAAGTAACAGTTCTTACTTTGGCATAGTTTCCTCTCGGCCCGGTAGGTGGCCATAGTCCTGACGGAGGGTCCCAGAGCCTCCACCAGATTGAAAGCCGCTTCGTATTCCCGGTGCGCTGCCAGCAGGCACTTGGCATGGAGCTTCCTCAAACCTACAATAAAACAAATAAATAATGTCTGTCAAAACACGGGAACTCCTCCCTCCCGGCATAGCAAAATTATTTTTTTTCCAATTTCAATGCCGGCAACCTAAGCGTTTATCTTATTAGAAAAAACATTGTAATATTTGTTTTCAAGATTAATAAATTCATAGTCTGTGATTAAAAGCGTGCTATCCATAGTCATAGAGTACATGGTCCTAGAAAGGTTCTTTGTTATCCAGTCATAGAGTGAATGGTCCTAGAACGGTTCTTTGTTATCCACAGTGATAGAGTGCATACTCCTAGAACGATTGTTTGTGATCCACTATCATAAGAGTGCATGGTTCTAGAACAGTTCTTTGCTATTCACAGTGATAGAGTGCATGGTCCTGGAACGGTTCTTTGCTATCCACAGTCATAGAGCTGCATGTTCCCAGAACGGTTCTTTGTTATCCACAGTCACAAAGTGCATGGTCCTAGAATGGTTCTTTGGAGCCATAAAAGAAATGTATGTCTGATGGATGAGCCAAAAAAATAGTTTGAAGGGCTGTCAATAAAACTGAAGGAAGGGAAATAATAGGAGACGAAGCGTTTACTATGTAGACGGCCAGGACAATTATGCATGTTTAGAAATGGGATTAGGAACAGCATTATATCTGTGATCAGTCCGGTCATAGAATTGAAAATATATTTTTTTCACTTTTAATGCGAGTTTGCTCAACGGATTTGAAAGTGAAAGAAGAACAACTAAACTTTTGATGATACATTCTTACATACTTTTCCATTATTGATAACATACTTATAATATTTCATTGGAAATAATAATTAGTCTATTCTATATTTGTTGTAAATATTATTATCAAACAGATGGGTTAGAGACAATCTGAATTTCATATCTGGTTAGATACTATTATATTATATTATTGCACAAATTAAAAAAATAAACAGGTAAACAAACTTTGATAAGTTGGTCCATTCGGGTCGCTGTATTTTATTTGCAAAACTTCCTTCAACTCCTTCGTGAGGCGATCCAAGTCATAATCAAGACAATCTTTCTTCTTTAATGACATTTCGCTTATTATTTTAGTGAACGTAAATAATAGAAACTTTTTATAAATTTGTAAATTACAACTGTCACAATAACAAAATACATAACCTCGAAATAAAATTCAAATATCAACGACAACGTTTTTTTTTTTTTGTATTAGGCAATTCACATAACCGTTAAACTATGCATTTAAACCATAAACAACAAATAGTATTTTCAAAATATAAAAGGTTACACACACGGAATGAACAAATATCGTTTCCCCAGGAGACGTTATAAATCTTGATTTTAAATTCTACTATTTATAAATAAAGAAAATTAAATTATTCTGGGTACGTCATAATATTAAAATCTAGATGCTCTCCCCTCAAAATGTGGTGTGATTCAAAACTTTCGACATTTTATTGTTATATGGCCACATCATCAGGGCAGGTGCAATTGAAACTATTCGCTCCAGGCGCCGACTTGCCAAGGAGGTGAGTGGTTAATTTATGCCAAAGAGCCAAGGCGCTAATAATACCTAACACATTGCTCCTAAAGTTTTACAGCGCCAGGCGCCGTTTGGGTCAGGGCAGGCCCTGCCCATTATATTACAATAAAAAACCTCTTACATTAATTAAAAAATAATAATAATTTAATTAACTTGTTTTTTTTTTCAATGTTTCTTGGTCTCGTCCTGCGCGTTCGTGTGCGGTACTGGCCGGGTCCGTAAATTCGTGAGACATGAGCACCATCCACTCGGATGGTGCTCATATCTCTGGGTCGGGGGAGGTTGTAACCAGTTGTAACCTAAAATGGCTTGGCGAGGTGTTATCCTGGAATGTAGGTAAATGGGTGTCCCATTGCACATGAGCCTGACCTTGAAGATAGATCCATAACTTTTATTTATTTATTGATTGAGTCATTCCGTGACGTTAGCTTGGATGTGGTATACCGCTGTAGTCCAATGAAGGCATCGCCAGCGCTCAATTACTTGGCTCCACTTGTGTTCCACACAAGGTGTTTCTGTACTGGGGGCCGTTGTCCATGATCATGGCTCGCGGGTAGCCGAATCGATTGAAAACCTATCTCTAACAGCGTTATTAGCTGCGGGGCCTTTCTCGATCGAATTGGAAAGGCTTCAACCCATCTAGTTAAGAGATCCGTGACCACCAATACGCATCGTTTCCTACTGGCGGTCATGGGTTATGGTCCCATCAAGACAATGTCCACAAGTTTAAATGGGGTTGATGCTTGGGTACCGCAAAAAGGGAGCCGCAGGGTGTGTTGACCGGGCTCGTGTAGTCAAGCCAACCATGAATTCTTGCACATGTTTTTATATATTCGCATGTTAGATGAAGTGTTTGGTTAGGAAAATATGTTTTTATTTTATTACAATGTGTTTGTACAACAGGAAAGTACAAAATTTTCATCATCATCAAACTGCTAAATGCCAGAATGAGATTAAATTAACATTTAAAAACTTTCACCAGTTTTCCACCTAGCCATTCTTCTTCAGTCTTCAGGCCTTCACACCCTACTCCAACCTTCTTCCACCCAGACAGTTTACCTTATCATCTAACCCGCTTCCACTGGGGCACGCACTTGGTCAAGACTGACAGTATTTTAGGTGATCAGCATGGATGTGGCGCAACCGTCTAACCCACAAAACCAAGTTAAAAGTTTAAAAAAAGGCCATCATTGCCAACTTCATTTAAGCACTATCATGGGTTACACACACTTCTTCGCCGACCACCTAGTTTAAGTTTATACTTTTTTAATTTGAACAATTCTTCAAATTTCAAAGTTAATTTTCAAGTTCTGCCATTATTTCAGTTCTGTCAAAAAACTGGCCTATAATGATATAATAACAGAACTTGAATAGGACATTCACAAAACCCAAAAATAAACGATGAAATTTGATGAATTGTTAAAATTCTATGAAACAATCCATCCTTAGTAATTTAATATTTACTCACAGAAGTAAATCATACTTATCGCTGCAGTGAAAGTATACGGTTCCCACTTAGGAAGTTTTTTCTGAACGCTTGAAAACCATACTTTTTTTTTTTTCACTGTACAAATTGTAAATTTAGAGGCGCCTGCCGGCACAAAATATTTATTTAGATTTGTTCATAGTATCCTGTAATTCAACATTAAAAATTTAAAAAAAACATAAATAAAACATATATTTTCCATTTAAAAACAGTTTTATTATAGTAACTTGGTTTAAACATTAACTCCCGGTGTAGGTATCATAATATAAACATTAAATAGTCAACTAAGCATCCCAAATTTAGATAGTACGAGAGATCACAGATTATTCCTATTTGCAGCAAAGTAGTCACCCACCATTAGTCTTTCCACTGGGACTCGATGCCATTTCAAAAACTGAAATACCAGCTATTTACTTTGTGGGTAGGTGTGAAAATAATTGGCTTATCTACCATTATTTTTTCAAATTCACAAATATGTTGTGTGTTTTAAAATGAGGCCAACTGAACTCTGTGGTGGTAGGATGAGGCTATTTTCTCGAGTGCAAAGCAAAAACATTATTGTAACAATTTTCCCTAATTGTTCAAAAAACCTTAAATACAAATCAACTAAAAACAATTGCGCCCAATATATTTTTTGCTTTTTTTAAATTTTTTACTCAAAAGTAGCAAAAAGCTCGCTTGAAATAAACTGTGAGTCCCATTTTATAAATGGAATTCATAATAAAGTACTTGGTAAAAAACGCTTATTCCACGGATAAAACAAATTCTAGACAATGAACGGTGCTGACCTTAATGGAAGTCTACGTAATTTATTGGCTATTTAAGTATTAAAAAGCTAAGAAACAAAAATAAAGTTTTCATTGGAACATGGATGTGGTAATTTTTTTGGTGGTGGATTTGCATAGAAAAATCATAATAATCCATCAATATAAAATACATTCAATGAACCCTTCACTTGGAAGCAATCAAATTGAAAATAATACTGTAAAATATCTCATTTTTTAACCTCAAAATATGACATCGGCTTGAAGTATTAATAGCAATCAATTTTAAATATGATAGCTCCATAACACAGTATATTAAAAAAAAAACTTGGTTATACTGTAGTCTATACATACTAGAGTTTATTCATCACGGTGTTAAAAAGTTCCATCTTGTTATATTATCACATTGGATTTTAACAACATTTTATTGTTAATCCACAAGTAAAACAGGCAATTTTTATACAGAACTCGTGAATGAAAATCAGAGATTCTCACAATTCAAACTACTTTTTGCAATAATATTACTAGGCATACTAGACATAATAAAATAAATATTTTATCGGCCGACTTGCAATGACATATCACATTCCTTCCCTTAGAAAAGTGCAAGAAAAATGATAAAGGCAAATATAACATGGTGTGGTGTCTTTTCACGCAAAAAAAATTCTGATTATCAACAACATTTAGCAAATATGCATCACAATGCGAAATGCTGTCGCTGAAAGATATTATTAATATTACCGCAAAAATGAAAGTCGAATCATTTCAAATGATATAGAACATAGACCATAGAAAATAATATGGTTCAGTTCTGAGAAAGACCATAGATAATTAATATAGAATAGATTCGAACAAAGACAATAGATAAAGAATATAGATAAGCTCTGTGCAAGGGAGAGCTAGTTAGCTTTGGATTTGAATTTTATATGCATAATGTGAGGGCAAGGAGGATCTAGTAGTTTTAATCTGTGGGCCTCTTCTCGCTATTTTTCTTGGTAAACTCCTCGGCATTCTTTGTGAACTTTTTGCGGTCCTTCTGGTATTCTTCGGCTATGTCTGCGCGGAGGGGATGCTCTGGTTCGGGGTCGTTTACGAGGGCAACCAACGCTTGAATAACTGCAAATAAAACAATATCAATAAGTTTTGGCACACGCATGAGTTATGTACACTGGGTTGAGGCTAGAAATGAGTGAATTATCTTTATAAGAGGAGAAAGCAATGATCTCGGTGGCAGAGCGGTAAGTTCTTTTCCTCTGGAACCAAAGGTTGTGGGTTTATATCTCTGTGTGGTCAATAAATAGTAATAATTTGATATTATGTAAATCTCAAATAGAAAAACATTACACAGCAAATAAAATTATGTATATTTCCACCTTGTTTCAGATTGAAAGAAACTTTTAGTACTGCCCTGGTGAAAGACCACCATTCAGAATGGAAATGTTGGTTGAAATGGCTTTAGCTTTGTTTAGTGACTAGATGTACAGATTAAACCACAGAGCACATTGTAGAATACTGTCCACTACCAGTTCCCCAGGGATGCTGTACATAACAACGACGGATAACATTGAATGGGTAAAGAATCTCAGTCTATCTTTTCTAATGTAAAATGTAGTAAATATATCAAAGCCAAATATAATATTGAAATAATATGTACGCTTCTACAATATCAACTTCTTTACTTTGGAATTTTCATGGACAGTAATGAGATAGACCTGCGGTCCACCCCAAGGTAGTCACAATTTCACTGGACTGCTAATGTTGCCGCACAATGGGGGTTAAGAAGAAAGTGACCAGATCTGTATAGCAACACCCCACTTCCCTTTTTCCTTCTTCTACCAACAATTTCAACATACTCACAACCGGCAGCCGGATTAAAAAAAATAATAGTTACAGAACATGATAAAAGAATAGGTTTGCTGTTTGGTTGTTCTTTTTCTTCAATGTTCTGTTTTGTCCCTGTTAATTTTGTCATTGAACCCTCAGAACCATACCCAAATAAAAAAAGAAGTAAGGGGGGTGGTCATCATTCCAGGCTACAGGCAGTTGGATTGTTGAGTGTCGCTTTCAAATATATTTTTCATATATTTCTGGCAAAGTGGGAAAGCAAGGAAATGATAAGTTGGAATTTTTGTGTCTGTGGCAATTCATGCAACGCAGGACTGTGAGGATTGCAGGAGTCTGGTTCATCAAAGCAATTGAAGTGGGGATCACATGACTCAGCAAGAAATTGGTACAAACCTTGGTCAGTCTTAGTGGCAGGCTTCCAGTTCTCTGCGCTGATAATGGGCAGGCACACCTGGCCCTTCTCGTCGATGTTGGGGTGGTATATCTTGGTCTTAAAGCTAATCTTGGGCGGCTTGAAGGGGTACTCGGCCGGAAAGTTGATCTCAATGCGGAAGGCGCCTTTGTTGTACGGAGGGTTGTCCTAAAAGCAATAAATTACTTATTATTTGTGCAAATTAAAATTAATTACAATCATACAAAAAAAATAAGGATTTTTTAATAAGTTGTTAATAGTTTTTTTCTTCTTTGGACACTTGCCCAGGTTGTAAATCGGTAGCAATTTTTGATTTCTAAAAGACCAGTTTAGGGTAACTTAATCGGCCGTAGTTTAAGAATTATACTAACTGGTACTATGAGTCCTTGCCATGTGAGAATATTCGTCTCATCCACTTGAATGTCTCTAAAGGATTTCAGGCCAGATTGTTTTATGTCTCCCAGCTCCTGGAAAATACAAAATACACGAGATTATAGACACTAACCATGTAATACTTCTTCCGCTGCTTTAACGACTGAGCTCCTTCAGACCCACAGAAACTAGTCATCCCGATTACTCATTTGGTGCATATTATGTTTTAGGATTGTGGCAACCCCAATTGGAGTATGTCATCAGGCTTATTGAAGAGCGGAAAAGGAGATTGGGAATAGGAAGGTGGAGACTGTGCCTGGGTGTTCAGATTTGATCACAAATCACGGCTAAAGCCATTTCACGCAATGTTTGATTCCGAATGGTGGCTTTCACCAGAGCAATACCTATTAAAAATTAATACCTAGGAATTCTAAAATAATTATTATGCAGAAAAAACTAGGAATGTTAAGTGTGAGACAGCGAATAATTTACAATACCCTAATTTTTATATTTAACCTAAAAAATAAGATGTTCCCGAAATACATGTTTAAGGATGTAAATTTTAATTCCGGAATACATGGCTACCCCACGAGAAGCTGTGAAGATTTTAGACTTACAAAGGGTCAATCCGCACCAAATCATCCAGGCCATGTCACCCACCATCTCAGATTTTGATGAAACTTTAAATTTTTAATCCTTCCATATAGATAAGAAAATATACCAAATTTTACCTTCCTACCTCAACTCGTTTTTTTTATGGGCAGTTGAAGTTTGGGCAAAATAAGCGTTTTTACATATTCCGAGCACTCCGGAAGAGCTTGTACCTTCAATGAAAAAAAATTGTATCTTTGTCATTTATAGTGCAAATGCAATGAAAATTTTCAATATTATCAAGAAAACTATGCTGATTGCAGAAAAAAATAAATAAACCCTTTACATTTATCTACTTGACTTTAAAAAATTACCAAAAGTAATTTTTTAAGTAATTTTTGGGACGGAAAAGGTACTTTACAAAAAAGCAATATCTCGGGAAGGTACAGTGTTAATGAAGTAATTTTTTTTTTAATTCATATCTACAAATAGCATAGAATCACATACAAAAATAAAATTCATGGCATTTTACTTGCTTCAATAAATAAAATCCATTTTAAACTTTTTTCAAACTTTTTGTAATTTTTTTTTTATTCTTATCTACAATAAACATAGTACAACCTAAAAAAATAAAACTCCTGGTATTTTATGTGCTTCACAGTGTAGAAACGTTTTTAAAATGAGAAATCTTAATCATACAGAATTGTTCCAAGTTTTTTAAAATCTAGATACTGTATTTGCAAATAAAAAAAGTCAAACTTATTCGGTCCTTTACAACATGCTGGTAAGCTTGCAATGTAAGCTTAAGGCACCAACAAAATAATGTACCTTGTTCCTTACCCTGAATGCATACACCATAGCAATATTTTATAACAAGATCAACTTTTTAACTCTTTTCAATACAAAGTTAACTCTTTAAAAAACAAATACAATAAAAATAAAACAGGCAATGTAGGATTAGGTTAAATGAAAGTACATTACAATAATATTGTTTACAAATAAATATTCAAGTTCATTTTTTACTTTTATTCTTGATCTGACCCATAAGATGGTTGAACTTTTGATCAGCATGATGAACGTCTTTTTCAAGAAAGTAGTAAGCTCTTCCTGAACCTTTTGTTGTGGGAGGGTCAACGATATTAAAAATATTTTGTAGTGGAACAAAACAAATATCTTCTTTTTGATGTGGCCAGTAAAAGGATGGAGCTGGGCCAAAAGGATACATCATTTCCATGTAGTGACTTGTCTCTAGGACTGTTTCTTTGATATTAGTCCATTCATTCAACCTATATTACTAGCTATATACCTAAACTATAACTTGCCCAATTACAAACTAAAAATAGATATAAAAAAAGTTTGAAAAAAGTTTAAAATGGATTTTATTTATTTTTGTATCTAGATTTAAAAAAACTTGGAACAATTCTGTATGATTAAGATTTCTCATTTTAAAAACGTTTCTACACTGTGAAGCACACAAAATACCAGGAGTTTTATTTTTTTAGGTTGTACTATGTTTATTGTAGATAAGAATAAAAAAAAAATTACAAAAAGTTTGAAAAAAGTTTAAAATGGATTTTATTTATTGAAGCAAGTAAAATGCCATGAATTTTATTTTTGTATGTGATTCTATGCTATTTGTAGATATGAATAAAAAAAAAATTACTTCATTAACACTGTACCTTCCCGAGATATTGCTTTTTTGTAAAGTACCTTTTCCGTCCCAAAAATTACTTAAAAAATTACTTTTGGTAATTTTTTAAAGTCAAGTAGATAAATGTAAAGGGTTTATTTATTTTTTTCTGCAATCAGCATAGTTTTCTTGATAATATTGAAAATTTTCATTGCATTTGCACTATAAATGACAAAGATACAATTTTTTTTCATTGAAGGTACAAGCTCTTCCGGAGTGCTCGGAATATGTAAAAACGCTTATTTTGCCCAAACTTCAACTGCCCATAAAAAAAAAACGAGTTGAGGTAGGAAGGTAAAATTTGGTATATTTTCTTATCTATATGGAAGGATTAAAAATTTAAAGTTTCATCAAAATCTGAGATGGTGGGTGACATGGCCTGGATGATTTGGTGCGGATTGACCCTATTGACATATTTTATATCAATGAAGCAGAGTGTATTTATTGTTTTGGTGTTTAATTCGTAGAACTCCATTTAATTTTTTTAAATAAATTTAAAATAAATCAAACTTAATAATTACTATAACATTATTAAATTTGATTTATTTTAAATTTATTAAAAATAAAAAAAAGAAGCAGAGTGTAGACGGCATTTGTTGCTGCTCGCATAAAACTTGCTTTTATATGTCTATTTGTTTTTCTTACTTACACTGATCAATTCAATAACATATTTAATCAGAAAAGCCTTCCTTGAACTAACCCCGGAGTGTGACCTCTCCTGGAATATACTCTCCAAATATTGAGTCCATATTTTCGAAAGATATAGATCTAATTGAGAGAGTATGGATGATTTCCAATATTCCAAGACCTTTGAAAGACCGGCAATATGAAGATAGTCTCAAGGTACTAGGATTACCAACGTTAAAGGAATCAAGATAAACTAGTGACTTGATTAAGACTTTCAAAATTTTATCTGAACATTATAGTTGCCCTGGCAACCAAGAAATCTTCACCGCCAACAAAAATATAAATAAAAATCAGATATGTTTTTCCGAGACAATACCTAGGTTACAAACCAATTTCATTAGAAACTTTGTTTTCATTTAAAAAGGTAGATGCCAAAAATATGGGGAAAATGACATCGACAAATATGACTAATAATTACTGTTAAACTTATTGTGAAATTAGATATGAGCGCATCAGCAGTATGGTGCCTGCTCATTAAATAATAAAATTGTATTTTGTAATGTTTTTTAAATTATTATATTGATTGGATTAATTGTGACCCATTTTGCTAAATGAAATATCAAAAGTTTTTAAAGCGCAAAGAGATTTGCTCCTACAATGGTTTGGTACTTCTTGAAGTGCAGGTGCAGTCTATTTAAAGATATACGCATGTTATTAGTTCTACCCGGAAGCTATTCATAAAACAATGTATACTAATCAATTTTATACACTTGCAGCTGCAAATAATGTAACAATGGGAAAATGCACAAATTGACTACTGTCCAAAATGTTAAAATGTGCACTGTTGTAAATGTACCGATTATATTTTTATTTAGAGCAGGTCGGTGACTATTAAATAGATTTCTTGAAACAAAAGGCTCTTAAAGCATTTAATACACTCCATTTCCAATAAATAAAACAATCACTCTGAAACATAAACACAATCACAGTTCTAGGTTTTTTTGTACTCATGGTAGATACTGTTGTTATTTTTTTTTGTATGTTTTTATTTCGTTATAAAAAGTTTTTTTTTTTTTATCTTGTATAAACCTTTTAACAACTTATTTCTACGACATTAAGGATACTTTACAAAACATTTCAAACTTATTCTTTATAGTTTTTAGGCATAACCCATGAAAAGCAGCAAGGCTTTTAGCTTCTTTAATATCTGTCGGTAATTCATTAAAAATTTTAAATTCTTTAAAATAGAGATTATTTTGGGTTCCTGACAAATTAGTTTATTGGGTCAATCCGCACCAAATCATCCAGAAAATTTTGGATTTGTCACCCACCATCTCAGATTTTGATGAAACTTTAAATTTTTAATCCTTCCATATAGATAAGAAAATATACCAAATTTTACCTTCCTACCTCAACTCGTTTTTTTTTTATGGGCAGTTGAAGTTTGGGCAAAATAAGCGTTTTTACATATTCCGAGCACTCCGGAAGAGCTTGTACCTTCAATGAAAAAAAATTGTATCTTTGTCATTTATAGTGCAAATGCAATGAAAATTTTCAATATTATCAAGAAAACTATGCTGATTGCAGAAAAAAAAAATAAACCCTTTACATTTATCTACTTGACTTTAAAAAATTACCAAAAGTAATTTTTTAAGTAATTTTTGGGACGGAAAAGGTACTTTACAAAAAAGCAATATCTCGGGAAGGTACAGTGTTAATGAAGTAATTTTTTTTTTTATTCATATCTACAAATAGCATAGAATCACATACAAAAATAAAATTCATGGCATTTTACTTGCTTCAATAAATAAAATCCATTTTAAACTTTTTTCAAACTTTTTGTAATTTTTTTTTATTCTTATCTACAATAAACATAGTACAACCTAAAAAAATAAAACTCCTGGTATTTTGTGTGCTTCACAGTGTAGAAACGTTTTTAAAATAAGAAATCTTCATCATACAGAATTGTTCTAGGTTTTTTTTAATCTAGATACAAAAATAAATAAAATCCATTTTAAACTTTTTTCAAACTTTTTGTGATTTTTTTATATATCTATTTTTAGTTTGTAATTGGGCAAGTTATAGTTTAGGTATATAGCTAGTAATATAGGTTGAATGAATGGACTAATATCAAACAAACAGTCCTAGAGACAAGTCACTACATGGAAATGATGTATCTGCAACAAGAACAAGACAGAACATGAAAATTACTATCTGCCTCATCACTAAGTTTGCAGGATACTACATGCTTTGTTTCCTCTGACATGCTTAGTTCTGAGTCAGCTTCAAAGCAGTGATCATCTATATAAATACAGTAGTTGTTTCATGTTATGGTGTACGTTGTTAAAATGTCTCTAATCGAAACAAGTTTAGTTAAATGTAGTGTGGGACAACATAATGGTACTGAATGTCACAAAAAAAGTTATACTAAGTCAGAGAAATTAAAGAGTGTGGATTTGTTAAGTGAATTTGAAAAAAAGCTTATTCAACAAAGAAGTTTTGTATCTACAGACTTGGTTTTCAACATTTGTGAGCACCACAGAATATTTAACTTAAATAAATATGAAACATTTCAAAAAGCTTGTTTTGACCCGTTCCAAAGCCACAAAAGGAAAATTACAAAAACTTTAAGAACAGTATCCTTGGAATTTTCAGAGAACATTAATACCATTCTAAAAGTAACTAATAAAGCAATCCCTGGACAAAAAATTTGTAATGCATGCAGAGCAAAAATTAGTAAGAGCCAAAACCTGAACAATGAAATTGAAGAGCTTAACACTTTTCAAGAAGACATAAGTGAAGTTGAAAATGTTTTAAACAAAGAAATTTTTTTACAAGAAATCAACACTTCTTTAACTGACATTGGAGAATCTCCATTTAAACTACATGCAATACCATCCTACAGTAAGTCTAGTTACGCTAAACGGAAGTTAGATTCTGCTTGTTCAACCTTAAAGAAAAAAGTAAGTAAAGTTTTAGAAAAAGAATTTTCCCCAGTAAAATGTGATGCAAAAATACCAAGATGTATTCAAGAAAAAGCTAATGACATGGACAGGCTTGTTGAGTTGGTTAAAAAAAAATTGGAAACACAAGTTACACGCCGTGAGAGAATTCAGCTTCTAACTCTCGCTCCAACTTCGTGGAGTAGAAAAAAGTTTGCTGAAGAATTCAGTGTTGGTGAATACTCAGTTCGTAAAGCACGAGAGCTACTAAATGAAAATGGTATCATTGCTTTACCTGATCCAAAAAAAGGAAAACCATTAGACCAAGGAACAGTTACTTTGGTTAAAAATTTCTACCAAAACGATGAATTTTCTCGTGTTATGCCAGGGGAAAAAGATAAAGTTAGCATAACCAAAAATGTTTATGAACAAAAAAGACTATTGCTTTGTAACCTGAATGAACTTTATGCTACCTTCAAGTTTGAATACCCTGCTTCAAAAATTGGGATTTCGAAATTTTGTTGGTTGCGTCCCAAATGGTGTGTGCCAGTAGGTTCTCCAGGCTCTCATTCTGTCTGCGTTTGTGCAATTCATCAAAATGTAGTGTTGCTTCTTAATGCTTGTGACAGTGAAGAAACGTACAATGATTTAATGGACTACTTAGTGTGCTCAAAGAACAATAGAGACTGTATGCTTCGACATTGCGATAAGTGTTCAACATCTAGTGAAAATCTTAAGAAACATTTGTTAGAAAAATTTGAAGAATGGGACCAAGAAGATGAAATTACATACAGTGCATGGGTAACTACTGATAGAACACAGCAGGTTTCAGTTACAGTTCCCTTTCATGAATATGTAGAACATCTTGTGAAGAGTCTTGTAAAACTTCTTCCTCATTCTTTTATAACAAAGTCTCAATCAAAATATCTCAAAGAGTCCCTAAAAGCACAGCTTCAGATAAATGAAGCTGTTGTGTTATTAGACTTCAGTGAAAACTTCTCCTATGTTATCCAGAATGAAGTCCAGGGTTACCACTGGACGCAAGACAGTTGTTCACTCCACCCAGTGGTAATTTACACTTGTGAAGAGCCTGGCAAAGATCTCACAGTGTCAAGCTTGTGTGTAATTTCAGATGACTTGGAACATGATGTAAGTTTCGTTTACGAAACTCAAAAAATTGTTGCTCAATTTTTAAATCAAAAATTTCCCGAAATTCAAAGTGTTCATTATTTTACTGATGGTTGCGCAGCGCAATATAAAAACTGCAAAAACTTTTTAAATCTGTGTCACCATCAAAAAGACTTCAACTTGAAAGCATGTTGGTCGCTTTTTGCTACGAGTCATGGGAAATCTCCCTGTGATGGAATAGGTGGAACAGTAAAACGTCTTCTAACTAGAGAAAGTTTGCAACTTGGCCCTGGCAATACTATCACAACTGTAGACAAAACTTTTAAGTTTTGTCAGTCGAGAGTAGAAAATATATATTTTTACTTGCTGAGAAAAGAAAGCTTATTCACTTGCAGGCAACAATTACAGCAGCGTTTTTCACAAGCTAAAACAATACCAGGCACTCGAGGTTTCCACTGCTTTGTTCCTCTGTCTGAAAATGAAGTTGGCACAAAAAGGATAAGTTCAGATTCAGATTATGCTTTGATTTTTAACTTCAGTGGGGAACGAAATCGCTCTGAGCAACTAAGTATGGTACAAATTTGTACAAACTCTTATGTAGCTTGCGTATATGACAACCATTGGTTTTTTGGACTTGTGGTTTCCAAAGATGAAGACGAGTGTGATGTATCAATCAAGTTTATGCATCCTTTTGGCCCAGCTCCATCCTTTTACTGGCCACATCAAAAAGAAGATATTTGTTTTGTTCCACTACAAAATATTTTTAATATCGTTGACCCTCCCACAACAAAAGGTTCAGGAAGAGCTTACTACTTTCTTGAAAAAGACGTTCATCATGCTGATCAAAAGTTCAACCATCTTATGGGTCAGATCAAGAATAAAAGTAAAAAATGAACTTGAACATTTATTTGTAAACAATATTATTGTAATGTACTTTCATTTAACCTAATCCTACATTGCCTGTTTTATTTTTATTGTATTTATTTTTTAAAGAGTTAACTTTGTATTGAAAAGAGTTAAAAAGTTGATCTTGTTATAAAATATTGCTATGGTGTATGCATTCAGGGTAAGGAACAAGGTACAGTGAAACCTCTATCTATTGGTTTTAAAGGGACCTATTGAAATAAACGATGAATGCGGGAAAACAATGAATGCGGGATTAAGAGGACAAAACACAAGGAGATACGATCCAGTAAAGATACCTTCCTCCCAATCTGCATAACCGTTGGTAGATTAAAATTATAAGAAGAAAATAAGTTTTAGATGTAAATAAATGTATTTATTTTAAAAAATACAAAGCTAAACAGAATCAATTTTTTTAAAAGTTTATTGCATTGTAAATACATAATTTTTCATGGACATTTGTTTTTTTACAGTTTTATTTCCGCAAGTCTATTACAGCAACAGTATATTTTCAGCTTTGCAAATGATATTGTTTTCGGCATCAGATATTGAGTGTGCGAAGTAGAAAGTTTTCAATCTTTCAAAGAGTGTGCATGCTTCTGAAAATGAAGGTACAGGCAGCGGCTCCTCTTCATCAATATCGACCTCTTTTGTTGTCTCCGTCAATCTTGCGTCACACAAGCTTTCGATAGTTTCTATCCAACAAGTTGGAATATTGTCGTCGAAAGTAACAAAATTGTTAAAATTTGTCAAATTTGGTACCAAGAGATAAGAATTTTCTCCAGTTCGCTAAACTTTGATTCTTTACTGGTTTTTCTAGTTTTCGAAGATTTTCCGCACTTTTGAATTTGCTCCCGAATTTCGTTTTTTTTTCAAGAAAATAGAATTTAACATGGATCCCGCGATTCCTAAACGCTTGGATATATCGACGCGTTTTAACACAGACAAAATATATCAAATACACGGCGTAATTCCTACGATGAATGCGGGAAAATGGTGGACATAGAAACGATCGATGCGATCTATTTTTGTATGAAATGAATTCGGACTAGAAGAAATAAATGATACATCCGGGAAAACGATTATTCGAGGAACGATAGATAGAGGTTTCACTGTACATTATTTTGTTGGTGCCTTAAGCTTACATTGCAAGCTTACCAGCATGTTGTAAAGGACCGAATAAGTTTGACTTTTTTTATTTGCAAATACAGTATCTAGATTTTAAAAAACTTGGAACAATTCTGTATGATTAAGATTTCTCATTTTAAAAACGTTTCTACACTGTGAAGCACACAAAATACCAGGAGTTTTATTTTTTTAGGTTGTACTATGTTTATTGTAGATAAGAATAAAAAAAAAATTACAAAAAGTTTGAAAAAAGTTTAAAATGGATTTTATTTATTGAAGCAAGTAAAATGCCATGAATTTTATTTTTGTATGTGATTCTATGCTATTTGTAGATATGAATAAAAAAAAAATTACTTCATTAACACTGTACCTTCCCGAGATATTGCTTTTTTGTAAACTACCTTTTCCGTCCCAAAAATTACTTAAAAAATTACTTTTGGTAATTTTTTAAAGTCAAGTAGATAAATGTAAAGGGTTTATTTATTTTTTTCTGCAATCAGCATAGTTTTCTTGATAATATTGAAAATTTTCATTGCATTTGCACTATAAATGACAAAGATACAATTTTTTTTCATTGAAGGTACAAGCTCTTCCGGAGTGCTCGGAATATGTAAAAACGCTTATTTTGCCCAAACTTCAACTGCCCATAAAAAAAAAACGAGTTGAGGTAGGAAGGTAAAATTTGGTATATTTTCTTATCTATATGGAAGGATTAAAAATTTAAAGTTTCATCAAAATCTGAGATGGTGGGTGACAAATCCAAAATTTTCTGGATGATTTGGTGCGGATTGACCCAATATCCAATGTGATTTTATATTTAACAGGAAGATATCTCTCCACCAGTACGACATTGGCAATTTAATCCTGCAGGAGAGGAGATAAAACAGTCTACGTTAAGTTAAGCGGCAGATTGTGCATTACAGATATATATACCGAAACGAACGAGATCTTTTCGTAATTTTGGTCAAGTATTACATTATATTTTTTTTATACGAACCATGAACTCCAGTTAAATTATATTTGAAATAATTCTACAATATCAACTTTTTTAATTTGGGAATTTTCATGAACAGTAACAAAATACATCAGAACTTCTAAAAATCTATCTCTACAAGCTGCAAACTGCAGTGCACCTAAAGGTATTCATTATTTTACAGGACTTCAAATGTAGCCTGCCGCACTTTAGGGGATAAGCATAAAAGTATTGTAATGTACTATCAAAGACTTCAATGGGAAAGAATAACAGATGAAAGGACATCATAAGACCGAAAATCATAACATAGCGGGTGCACCATTGCAAATGTCTAGAGGCAGACGGAGCAGATGATTAGGTAGATGGAGCAGATTTTGACTGCGTGAAGAAAGCACTTATTCCCACATGCATAAAGAATAAGTGCACTTATGTCGCCCACCATCTTTCAGAACAAAAGATTAAGAAGTCCTAAACAATAATATTGTATTTCAACAGAAAGTTCAACCAATTCACGCACCGATGATTCAGGTCACGGACTCAGTACAAAAGGAGGCTATAATGTAAATAAATTAAAATATAAAAATATCTAGGTTAAGATGACTGGCCAAGAATAAATGATTTTCGTAATTGCGACATATAAATAATGACATCAGCAAAACATGTAAAATAATAAGGTAAATATTTACCTAACCGCCAAACTTTTAGGCACAGATTGTGGAAATTACACTTCAACTTCATTTCATTTCAACTTAATTACACAAGAAACAACTATTTACATGCACAACATAGATTAGGTTTTTAGTTTAGATTTCTTAAATTATTTGTGCATATTTAGATTTTAACTTTGACTATTTTAAGTTGAAACGAAGTGTAATTTCTATAATCTGTGCCCATTAAAAATGCAGGGTTGGGTAAATATTTTACAATATTAATAATATTATCAATCAGAATAAAATACTATAGTTTTGACTATCTGTCTATTATTTTAGTGAAAAAATAATGTGTAGTCAATTATGCTATGGAGGTCATATTATACATAATAGCTTAAAAACAACTGGAAGGCCGTTTCCAAGATCAAGTTTCTCTTAGTCACATAAATTTAATAAAATAGATAATATTAAGGTTGACACTGGCCTTGCCTTATTTACAATAATATTATGTAGTACCTATTTACATTGAATAATGTGAGAAATAAAACAAAATAAAGAAGAAGTTTATCTACTTCCGAGCAATACTATTTGAACAAGCAGTTTGAGCGTTTGAAAATAGTCTGAATGGTAGAAGTTACAAAATGATAAAAACGGTCATTATTATTATCATTTAATGAGCAGGCAGCATTCTGCTGATGCACTCATATCTGATTTCACAATAAGTTAACAGTAATTGAGTTGTTTTAAATTTAAATAAGTTAATCCCTTTGTCTCTCCAAATATTAGATGCTATAGATTAGATTAAGTTCATGGGGGGACAGATTACTTTATACACAAAAAAGAGTTTTATATAACTCCATATCGCTCGCCATACAATCCCGTACAATCCCTTACACATGTTATAAGTGTGGACATGGCGACAAGAATAAGCCATGATCTGCTAGCCAGGCGATATATTTATTGTACCTACAGCAGGAGAGAGGGTCAGATCAATTTACGGAGTGCCATGATCATGCAGCTGTCATCTGCCACACAGACAGATACTAAGAAATGATATTCCGCGGTACCTCCCCAGTTGATCTGACCCCCTCTCCTAAGGAAGATTATAGCAGAGTGTGACACCTCAACATATAATCTGCTTAAGCCACTCCCAAATATAGCATCTGTCTTAGGCTTACAACACAACAGTTAATGACAAGTATTACCCAGACCTTTAATTTTTCCTGAATATCTCAAGTAATTTAAAATATTTTTTGAATGCAAAGGATTAAGCCCTTCATACACAAAGATCCTTACGGTGATGACAAATCGCCTATTGATATGCTACTCTTAGTTTCAGTACACGGCGCTTCCTGAAGCGTACTGAACTTGTTAATTTTTTCACTTTTACCTTTTTTTCCAACCTCAATCCACACTTTCTCCGCTAAATCCTTTATTACGCATTCTGGTAAATTATAGTATATATATATATATATATATATATAAACATGGATACTTTCCCACCTTCGGAATAAAAAAACATTCAAATCATTTACGGACGCCATTTCTGTCAAAAGAGTAGCGTGCAACATAAAACCTGTAGTCAACGAGTCACGTTATTTATGAGCACTAGCAAAATAGTATGGCAGATAATCTCGAGGGCGAACATAACTCGAGAAAATACGAATGGCCTTAACCAACCAGTTTACATGTACTTAATCAATATCCGTCGAAAATTGGCTAAATCTTCAATGGGATGTTTATGTCAATATTTACATGTTAGTTATTCTATTGTATCATTGAAACCAATACTAAATATAACGTAAGAAGTAGCTATAGATCAAGACGCATTTTATTAAGAGCAGGAGCCACGGTACCAGCTCATTATTTTCATTCTGCTCAAAGAAAACACAATTGAACGGGAGCCGCAGGCTCAGGCGTATGAACATTGAGAATACAGCACTCGCCCGATAGGGTTATCCCGCTACGCCTCTCTAGAAACGGCTCCTAGCGTATGAATGATCGTACGACTCTTAGTACCGGTAAGCCGCCTCGTACCACGAGAAAAATAATATGCTAGGTAGTTAGTAGGTGTAGGAACGATGTCCGACAGTCCAGGTATCGTATGGATAGGGCTAGATAGCTCAATTGTGCAGCTCACTCTTGAAGGGCTCATCGCTAGTAAGAAGATCTCTGTTTGTGTAACAATTAGATTTAACAGATCAGAAACTAAATTACATTAATTTATAACAATATCAGTCTTTGTCTTTTAAAATCACGCAATTTCAGTTGAAAACAAGATAACGAGCATTATTTTGTGGGTAGTGTAACACAAATTACAAAATGTTTAAAACCTGATTATTTGGTAAAAACGTAATATAATTTCCAGAAAATTACGAATGTACATTGTCATGATGAGAAGTGCACAATTATTTGTGCACGCATTACATTGATTGGGTGAACATTTTGAAATTCTTACGATAAAACATGAACCGGCAAGAAACAATAGAGGAAAACACAATTCGCCCATTCGACTGAAATTGCACAAATTGTAAAGCCAGATTGAATGAATCGTCATAAGTTAATGCAGGCTCAATACTACCAGCAAAAAAATTAAGGGAATTCGGACATAGCGTTTAATTTCCTCAATATTGAAATCACATAAGTCACGAGAATTATTATTTGTAATAAAAAATATTTTACTTTCTGGAGTCTTCTAGTCGCTGCCATCTTGAAGTTAACTGTCACGTTATTCGGTAAAAATGAATCACCTCCGAGTCACCAATTTTTAATTACAATTTCATAAAATGTTCATCGGCGAATCAGTTTAATGTAACGGATGTGGTAAATTAGTATTATAATTTTCACCAGTGAAAATAAAAACCGACGCCTCGGCCGACAAACTACAAGAAAATCTCTAATGAAAATAATTTGTTTATGGAAATGCCATGGATTTCGTAGAAGTCCATAGAATAACTTGCTGACAAGAAACATGAACTAGTGATGGACAGGATCGAAACATAAAATGAATCGAGTGATTAATCGATTTAATCGCTCGGAGTGGAAACAGTAGCTGCGGACAGAGGCAATTTCATACATGTCATTACCTTTAAACACATGTCAATCCTTGCGCAAACCCCACCGGCATCGCTCTAATCGTCATTTATGTTCGTGTGCTCGCAAGCCTTCGCGAGGAGGGGGAAATCTAAGAGGATTAAATTTATTATCGAATATATCGATGAATTCTGACCAATGACCTGACGGCTGTGGTTGCGACTGATTTTTGACAGACTCGATTCCTTGTTCGATGACGTTTCAAAACGATTGTCTCAAACTGTGTGATGATTTTTGACAGAATCGACAGAATGACAATGAATTGAAATATTTCGATGGTCTAAAGTTCGAGTAAATCATCGATTGTGCCCATCGCTAACATGAACAGTATCGTGAGCTGTCATGTTATTATTTGAATGTTGACTCAAATAATTATTTCTGTCAAATCAAAAAAAATATCGATGGTATTTTCGGTAATGTTTATCTGAAATGTCACAAATATAGGTTATCTTTTCGGCGGTGTGTGAGATATAACTTTTCAATTAGTTTTATAAATGGATGCAATTAATTTAGGTATTCTAAACTCCGATGAAAAGGCGCAGTTAAATCCTAAGCGTGTCCTTTCAACGGGAGGTAAAATTCTAATCGGCGTTACTGGTGGAGTAGGAATAGGACTCAGCATATTATGCCTTCCATTTGTTACTCCAGCTCTGAGGAAGGTTTGTTTACCTTACGTACCCGCCACAACTGTTCAGATAGAAAACGTCTTGGCCGGCCTCAAAAACTGCAATGGAAAATTATTGGATATAGGGTCGGGGGATGGTCGCATCGTAATTGCAGCAGCTAAAAATGGGTTCACAGCTCATGGGGTTGAATTAAACCCATGGCTAGTGCAGTATTCTAGGATAAATAGCTTATATAATAAAGTTAATACTAAGACAGCATTCTACAGACGCGATTTATGGAAGTTTAACCTGGAGCCCTATAATAGTATCGTTATATTTGGAGTAGAAGAAATGATGTCGCAGTTGGAAGCCAAGATACAGAAAGAAGCCCAAGATGGAGCCACTATTGTTGCATGCAGGTTCCCTTTCTCCACTCTGGAGCCAGAAGAAGTCATCGGACATGGAGTGGACACTGTTTGGCGTTATCGGTTACAGAAGTAATAAAAAGTAATGTAGAACAAATATTGAAAATGTATATTGATAATTAGTGTAAATAAAATATAATAATATTACAGTTTTATACTCCTTTATAACAAAAAACACCTCAAAAAAAGTTTATTTTTGTCTATTTATCTTTTATGGACCGTTGAATTTGTTTTATCCGGTAATAAATAAATATGCACCAATGTATTTATACATTTGATTCTTGATCTATTTTTGTTTTTGTTTTTGGACCTTACATGATGGGGAAACATAAAATGAAAAAAGAATAAAAATTATCAAACTTCTTTAACCTTTTGAACGCGTTAATTTGCTCCGTTTTATCTATACCCGTACGCGGTACATATTTTCAAATACCTATGCACGCAATTAAATGTCAAATTATAGCATTCTGGCATGATTTATTGGACTATATAGACAGAACAGATTATTCTCCACAATATGATAACAAATCCTCGTGTGTCAACACTCTTGGATGTTTATAAAAACAAAATCATAAAATTTCATACAAAGACGTACCGTATCTTTTGAATGTGGTCCCGCCATTCGCTCGGCGTGTGTGTAATTAGGCCACTGCGTTGATAGACACAAGTGGAACACCATGAGCACTTATCATTTTCTGTTATGAAAACTTTTTCTAAAACTGGAGACGTAAATTTTATGTCACAAAATAATAACAAAATTGAACTAACGCCATCCGTTGACAAAATTGTAAACTATGGCACTCGAAGGCGCAAAGAGACTCACTTGATTATCGATGTTTTTAAATGAAACACAATTTTATTTTCGAGAAATTCTTGTAGATGTCAGCATCGTGATAGTTCTACAAATGTTCAAGCGAGCGGGAAATAAATTTATGTCAAAAGACCGCTGGAATATCGGCATTCAAAGTTTCCGTATCAACTGTTGATACGGCCGCGTGTGAGTATGGACTTTTTGCCGTAACAACAGTTGATACGGCCGCGTGCATAGAGTTAATAAAAAAATATTTACAAGTTGCACTCACATACATACTCACTCACTCCTTCTAATCGAGTATGAAACCATTGCGTATATGTAAAAATATATATGGATTCTGGAAAACATTTCACAGGTATTTTACTCACAAGTATTTTCGGAAATCTCAACATAAATGCTTGTTTTAATACTTGGAAAAGCATGTAAGCCAAAAAAAATAATATTGGAGCCGACAGTACACAGTACTGTAAATATTCTGCTTTTGTAAGTTTGTAAAGTTAATCTTAAGAAAATTGAGAACCCTTTTCATAAAGTGGGGGGAAATGAAATACCAATAGAGAATAATTTTTTTTCGTTTCCTTTAAATAATTTTCAGAATAAATTAACAAATGAGGTGTATATAAGCTAAGCAATCTCCACCAACCTCAATTATAATTTGTTAACACAAAAAAACTTGAATAATGATAATATTTGGATGATTTGATCAAAATCACCTCAAGGATGCTTTATTCACTTCTCTTTCATGAATAATGTTGATAATTCCGAGCGTATGGTTTTGAAAAGTTCATAGTTCTGTTCTCAATCATTTTAATGCAAAGGTTAAAATAATTATTTAACTCTCCTAGCCTAAGAGCACCCGTCGGCGCAATTGTTGATGTATCACATAGACAACGATTAGGAAATGATGCGAAACCAATAAGTTAATTAGAGAAATAGTTTTTCATCCAAACATAAAGCTATTCGATTTTTTTTTACTAGTTATGTACTAGTTACTATGGTTAACAAATAATAATAAATAATAATTGGATGACTTGTATAGCGCCGTTTTTGTGCAAAAACAAAGATGGATACATACATAATAATTTTGATACGAAAGGTTTTTAGTTTCTTTTAAATAATAATTATATAATTAAGTTGACAATGAAACAAACACTTGGAAGAACACGGAGATCTTGCTTTTATATCCCTCAAATATAAGGTGTCCGGAAACTTGTAGTGCAAGCGGTAAACTGGTGAATCTACATCACATAGAGTCCAAAAATTTTTTTTTTTCAATCCTAGCATTTCATTTATTTAAAAGAGTTAAAAAAATACTTTTGAAGCCTGGTCCACATTTCAAAGCATTTTAAAAGACATTAAACAGCCGATATAAATCTAGTGACTGTTTTTTTCTCTATTTAATATAAAAAATTTCAAATTCTGACGCGATTTACTCAAAAACAAAAGCTCAAATAAAAAAGATATACCACAAAATCAACTCCAAATGTGATATAGATTCACTAGTTTCCCTCTTGTACTACGAGTTCCCGGATACCGCGTATAGTAAAGAGTTTCTCTTTAAACTTATAACTAGGCAAAAACTTGATTTATCAGAATTTTCCGCTTCGTTTTCGTCCCGTATATTTGGTGTCCATTCGGGTGTCCTTTCCCTGCTTCCTTCGGCGCTCCTTCTTTTCCAGGATCCACTCACGCGTCTTCTTGAGTGGTCGCCGGTCTCCGTTCCTCCCTCTCTGCTCTCTCGGGGTATAGGCTATGTTATGCTCTAGTTTGTCTTTTAGACTTGTGCCTGGAAAACAAAATATCAGGGTTAAGATCATAGATATGAACCACATGCACAAACTACTGCAAATCATGTCTACGCACAGCGGCGCCCTGCTTTTGTTTATACCTGTACACCAAGCGCATAATTTTCGTCGGCTCTTTCGCTTTCATGGTTCATGCAGTTTGGTTGTAGTTCGTCGACAGTAGGCACGTCTTCATGATATAGCTACCTCTGTTTCTATTATCTAAGGCGTCAACTAACTCAACGTAGGAAGAATCAATATAAACCGAGTGCTGTAAGTTCCTGCGCAATGTTGTCCCACGATGGACAGTGCTACACACCATTACTTTACTTCAGTGAACTTTACTTTTCTCACTCGGTTTATGTCGATTCCTTACCGGGAGAGAGCGGGAGTATACTCTCTGATTTGAATTTAAGCAATTAATGAATGAAAATTAGAGCTTACCGAGAGCCTTTGGCATGGGCATGGCCCCCCCTGTCATGAGGACTAAGAAGTATTTCTTGGCCTTGGTGGAGTTGGGGAAGTCCACCAGGACTCCTCCGTAGAAACCCGCCTTCATAGCCTGCGAAGTGACCAGCTCCATTTGGTCTGCGTTCTCCGGGTAGAACTGGAACACGGCACGCGCTGATCGACTCTGTACAAACAAAACAGATCTTCAAAACACCAATTAAAATGTAGGTAACATAATACAGGGTTTTCCAATAAGAGGTGTTATTTTGAATAGCCCGCTATTTCGGTAGATGTTACTTTTGAAGCTGTCATTTTTTGACATTTGACAAGTAGAAACTACGCCATTAATAAAAATAGAACGATACACGCTTCAACAACGCATTGAAATTCACTTGAGTGAATCAAATGCATATCATCTTGAGTGATGAGGCCCATTTCCACCTCGGTGGCTTCGTCAACAAGCAAAATTGTCGCATCTGGGGCTCGGAAAACCCAAGAGTTATTGTTGAAAAGCCTCTCTATCCTCAACGTGTGACTGTTTGGTGAGGTTTATGGTCCGGCGGAGTCATTGGACCTTACTTTTTCTAAAATGAGGCTGGGGTCACAGTTACGGTGAATAGATTGCGCTATCGAGAGATGATTAATGATTTTTTATGGCCAGAATTGGATGGTATTGATCTGGACAACGTTTACTTTCAACAAGACGGCGCTATGTGCCACACAAGCAACGAAAAACGTCTTTTACGATTGAATATCAAAATAACGACTCTTATTGGAAAACCCTGTATATCATTATTTAACGCATTGACGGACACTTGCTGAAAAACATAAGTTCATGATACGACACATGCTATCGCATGCGTTCTATTGCAGGACTAAACATCATGAAGTCAATGAAAATCAGTAAGAAAAAATAATTGTCTTTGGGTGACACTATCAAGTATAGAAATATTATTGTCTTTGGGTGACACTATCAAGTATAGAAATATTGGGATTTTGTCACAAATAGACAGGCAACATACTACTGTACTATAAAACTTGACTTCCCAGTCCATTGTGTAGTTTCGCATCCCTGACTAAAAAGCATGTATGTACGTTGTGTCTTATCACAATATCACCTCTAAAAAACATGTATGTTGTGTCATATCACAATATCACCTCTAAAAAATGTCAATAGTTGTGTCCCATCACATCTCCTCTAAAACAATGCCAAAGTTACATCCGTGAATGTGATAAGCAAATCATTAATTATTTATATTTCAGATCACTAAATCAAACTGCATGCAACATGAAATTGACTGAAAATGAATTTGCTTCAGAAAGAATTTCAAATTTGGAAAAGTTTCATGAATTTTTACCCAAAGTATGAGAAATCGACCTCGGTAACACACTTTAATCAGTTTGTTTCTTAAATGTTTATGTACATAGACCAGTGTCAGTGGCTGAGTTGGCATTACGTTTGGAACCCACCCAGGCATCGCGAGTTCAATTCCTCAACTGGCTAAATCCTCTATCACGACACAAACAACATTATCCGCCCACTGTGACGGTAGTAAGATATTTAAAAATATTATCAGGTTAATCGTAACCTGAGCGTGTTTGTCTTTCTTTAACAACAACAACAAAAATATATATTCTATTATATTTGGATTTACATTATGTGTAAGATTATTCACAGTTCCTTTATTATGCCTGCAGTAATCCTACTTACGAATGACTAATTATGTAGGTTGTTATTGTTTCACATATTAATATTCAACCCACATTGCTAATTACAACTTACTTTCTATTATTATTTTTTTGGTAAACTAATGTTTTAAGACAAGGTTTTTTATGCATAGCACAAAGGGTAACAATTATTTTACAAGCAATAATTATTTGCCTGAAACACTCATCCACATTGAAAAATCTCCTGATAAAAGATACATGACGCCAACGGGACTCGAACCTGTGTCCCTTCGATTTCCGGTCGACAGTGGCTCAGTGGTCAGAGCTGTCGACCGGAAATCGAAGGGACACGGGTTCGAGTCCCGTTGGCGTCATGTATCTTTTATCAGGAGATTTTTCAATGTGGATGAGTGTTTCAGGCGAATAATTATTGCTTGTAAAATAATTGTTACTTTCTATTGTTGATTGATGAGTTGGCAGTTGAAGTTTTTTGGTTATGGTTGGATGAAATGTGTCATGATTGATTTGAAAAATAATGGAACTCTTATGGCATAATTTGAAGATGTTAAATGGGTTCATTCGAAGCTCAATAGATGATAATATGATATGAGTTGAAAATAGTTATGATGAACTAAAAATTGGAAACACAATAAGCTGTGCGAATTTCATAACAGTCAGACTTTCAGAGCTCAGGTGAGGTGGGGTCTTCTTTGGACATCAGTCATGGTGTATCAATTTTGAGGAACAACAACCTCCCTACATTCCAAATGCTCCCTTCGACTTTCATTAGTTTGGGCCGCTCGATAAGTAAGTCTTCGATTTCCCAGACTTAGTGCAGGAAGCCATGCAAAAGTGGCCTGGCGACAAACAAAAAACCTTCTTCTTGGAAGGAATACACAAGCTTACCACTGGACCACTAGACCAAGCGCGTTGACAAGGGAGGTGACATAATAAACATTGTCTTACAAGTGCTGAGAATAGTGTGCTGAAGAACTTGTAGAGTCGCTGCACGGGGTTGTGAAAGCTCTTGTCGGCATTGCAGAGCCATTGCAGCGCGCTGACGGAAACGCAGCCGTCGAAGGAGCCGGCCCTGAAGGGAACACCCTGGCCCATGTCTGACAGGATGAGGTCTCCTTCCACCTCACGATCCACAGCCACGTCTGGAATAAACATGCATTTAATGAATAGCTGCTGGCGAAAGCTATGCTGATAAAAAGGAATATGAAACCGTACTACTTATCGTCAGTGTAAGTCCAATAATGCGGAAGAACCATTTGTAAGAATGTTCAAGAGGGAATAAAACTATCTAGGGATACAAGCGCTCTTGCTTGCTTATGTACTGGGGATTGTTCATTCGCGGTGTTACCTTTAACCGATTACAAGCAGTCTATTAGTCAATTTCAAAATTTGAAACACCAATCAATGTGGCTTGTGCTGTTCAACTTGAAAGTTCCAAAAAAATGATTGGCTCGTATTGAACTTACATAGATGATATTATGTACTTGCATATGGATTGCAGTCGGCACAGATGTCAGCTAGGAATGCCAATGAAATAATGTGACATTTATAAACAAACCTATATTGAGGCCTATGTTATAACAGTATTTTGTAAAATTGGCCTCCACACAGCATTCCCAAAGATGACATAGGCCCTGAGGAAAATAATTTCCTCCGATGGAAGTTAATTCGAAAAACTAGCATTAATGATCACTTCGACATTGGTGCACACCGGGAAACACGTCAAATGCACAACCCGTTTGACGTGTTTTGGTACACGGTTAACATTTTTGTCACGTGCAAATGGGTAGTTGTGGAATGATTGGCGGGTCTTTTGTATTTCCTCCCTCCTGAAATACGGGTTTCCTCAAGATCCAGGCTCTTCCTTTCCTCAGAAAGACAGTCCACACAGCATCCTCAAAGATAGGATAGGTCCTGAGCGAAATGTTTTCCCTCATCTCAATGTAGAGTTAAAAATTAAACAAAGTATCAATGATTTGCAAAGCACAATGGAATAGGATAACAAGCAACCAAAAAAATATTGTCAATTTTTTCTTGAAATGGCTTCTGCTTTGTTCAGTGAAAAAATCTGATCAATACCCAAACCAGCAATGGAAGATTACTAGTTTTTTTATTGAGATTCTTTTTCTTTTGTATGGGAAGGGTTCAGAGAGGAACATCTAGGTCTGCCTAGCCTAGGCCCTGTGGACCTCATCATTCCGCAGGAGAATGAATGGAGCGAGCATGTTCTGTAGTCTGCGCCGCATCGTATTCACACATCGCCGACTCTTTAAAGCCCCACCTATGAAGTGGCGTGCAGAATTTTGGATCATTGTAGCCAAAAGGGAAAACAGCGAATTCATTGAAAAAAAACTTACCACAGACAACTACTAACTCTCTTTGTGCAAGTTGTGTATATTACAAACCTATTACTGGATACTTATATAAAATGTTCATATTTTTTTCCGCTAAATTAACACAAAATATTTTCAAAGAAATTCATCATAAGTATTATTATTTCGTTAGTAAAGTTGTACTAATTTAGAGGTCATTTGTTCTGAAAAACTCTGCCTTTTTAGTCACTAACAAAAACAAGTCGTCTCTTGATGAAGTTACACAGTACACATGTACAAATTTTGTGTAGTATAAAGTAAAAATTGAATACTCTGGTGTGAGTGACATTTGGCATACTTGGTTTCTGCTTTCGACGCGTTATAGTGTGCGGTCCTGGTATGGTGCAGGCGGCGCTGCGATTGGTAGTTGGAGCTTTGCGTGTATTTCGAAAGTATAGATTGATTTCTTGCAATAAACTTTTACATTTTAATATTACTTTGTGAGTAAGGTAAAGTAGGCAGTGCTTATGTGTCTATATTGAATGCACATCTCTGCACTTATGCAATGGGTGGACACAACGGCTGTGGAAGCACCTTATCCTATTTATGGAGGACTAGAGTTTACGAGGCGGTGAGAATCCAGTGATTGAGATTAATAAATAAAGAAGACATCTAACCTAACATGGCGCTGGATATGTCCATGCCTGTCCAGATGTGTCCGAAGTCCTCGAGGACTCCACCCGACAGGCCAGAGCCGCAGCCCACATCCAGCAAGTAGCATGGCGTATCTTCGGGCAGCATCAGCAACTCGATGCAGCGTTCGCACATGCTGCACTGGATCTCCATCATGCGGGTGCTGAATGGGAAAAATATATTCATTACAATTACGCAAAATTAAAAATAACTAGCTAACCATCAGGGGTCTCCAGTCGCAGGGTTACGATATACCGCCACACAACAGTGTCTCTGTGCATACTCTTGCTTTATCAGCTTGGTTCAGACTCCAAAAGGCGTGCGCAAGCAATAATAGGGGTGAAATGCAGATCACGCCAAACTCTGGGAATTGAATAAAAATGCACTTTCTAGATGAGAAAAGTGTGTAGAAACTCATTAAAAAAAGAATTAAGGCGCGGAAGAATAAATTGAGGGAGATACAGCCGATCAAAGTTTAATAAAATTGCACTTCGCGATCTGAGGGTAAAATTCAGTTTATGGGAGTATAACCGAAATTGAACTTGATTTAGACTAATTTAGGGCTGGGGAATCCGAATCTGAAAGAATTAGGTGGGGGTCGGCATTATTAACTGAGTTATAGGGTTTTGAAACTTCGTACGCGATACATAGGAACCATGTTTTATTTATCAATTATGACTTAAGAAAATCAAATTAACAACTATTTACTTTTGAAATTTCAGTAGTGCCAACCAAAAAAAAAGTGTTGCCATATAATAATAATATTTTTTTACAAAATAGGTTAGGTGTTTAGTTTGGGTTAGAGTAGGCAGAAGAACATGGGAAAAAGGTATTAGAATTAAATCACAAACCAGTCTATACAAACCTAGCGTAGCCCACAAACTACTTGAAAACTGGGATATAACTCTAAAGGGGACGCGAGCAGGCGTTATTAAAGGGGCAATTTTGTGTAACAGGAAATAACATGGAAAAAAGGTATTAGTATTAAATCACAAACCGTCTATACAAACCTAGCGTAGCCCACAAACTACTTGAAAACTGGGATAAAACTCTAAAGGGGATGCGAGTGGGCGTTATTAAAGGGTCATTTTTTTGTTATAGAAAATCACAGTTAGGTTAGGTTATATATATACATAAATTAAGTATTTACAAGATTTTAAATAATAAACTACCAATCTGGCAAATGATATTTAATTTTCAGAATTTTCCATGCATTGATATTATTATATGGCAACACTTTTTATTTTTTGGATGGCACTACTGAAATTTCAAAAGTATTAAAAGTTTTTAATTTGATTTTCGTGACAAAATATGGTGGCGGACTGTCCGAATATGGTGATAATATCAGATCGCGAAGTGCAATTTATTAAACTTTGATCGGCTGTATCTCCCTCAATTTAATCTTCCGCGCCTTAATTCTTTTTTTAATGAATTTCTACACACTTTTTTCATCTAGAAAGTGCATTTTTATTCAATTCCCAGAGTTTGGCGTGATCTGCATTCCTCCCAATAATAGAAATAGATTATTATAGTCACATGATTTCATACACATTATTTTGCCCCCCCAACGTAAATAGCTGTTTCTGTACTCTGTAAGTTGAAATGTAGTATTATTTCAATAATTTGGCTGTATTTAAAGCCAGTGGAACACGGAAATTTCACCAGAATTTTTTATTCACTAATTTAGTGAATATATTGACAAATTTCGAGATTAATTTCCTCAAATATTGATTTCTTTTTTTGACATTTAATATGTACTTACATTTAAATATTTAAAGATTCATTGTTTGCCAATTACAGTAAGTTTTTTTTATGTTTCAAAAACTATTAGCACACACGACGATGAGGGCTAACTTAAGATTGATAAATAAAATAAATTAATTAAAATCAATGCTTTTCATGTCAACTTTTAAAAAGTACAAACACTTATTCTTCGAGTCATTAATAAAAATCACAATTCTCTGACAGAGGTACTGCACGGTGGGATCAAATCGAGATAAATAAAATTCTAGCCAATGTTTACTTACTTTTGTGTATATTTACGTGCCTCTTCTTCATTGTAAAACTGTAAACATAAATAATATCGTAGTAAGCAGAATTATTAATTAAAAAGCATATTAAACAACAACTGACAATGCAATTAGAATTGAAAAAAACGTTTTTAAATTTTTTTGTGTAGCCAAATACTAATTTAAAATATTTGTTATCGAAAAGCTATAACTATTGGATAAAATTACCACTTCAGGGGGTGCCTGATGTTCTGGCCTTCGAGACATTTTCAAATGTTAAGTATGATAATATTATAATTATAAGTTGAAAACTCGGTTTTGACACAAGCCTGACAAAACGTACATGCGGCCACAACAATATAACCTCAATAAAATTTATTTTGACAGATCTTAACCATAGAAATTACGAATGGAGTTGTCATAGATATAGGGCTTAGGGCATCGCATTAATGTTGCCAAAATACCAAATCGATTTACGAACTAAACTGCATTGATCCCTAAAGGTCCAACGAGGGAAGAGGGTCTCATCTCTCCTCTCCACTCCTCCTTGGTTCCCCGAAGGCTCCACGACGAAAGAATCCAACCCCCCTTGGATCCCTGGGGGCTCCTCGAGGGAAGAGGGCATCATCTCTCCTCTCCACTCCTCCTTGGTTCCCTAAAGGCCCCATGAGAGAAGAGGCCTTTGTCTCTCCTCTCCACCCCTCCTTGGCTCCCTAAAGACCACACAATGGAAGAGGATTTCGTCTCTCCTCTCCGCTTCTCCTTGGTTCCCTAAAGGCCCCACATTTCGGATTCTAGCCATTGTTTTGTTTTGTTTATTGTAAATACCTAGGGGCATATCGAGAAAGTTTTAAAATTAAAATTACTTATTTAAATTAAATTATTATGAATGGTTCATAATATTGCTTTGGCGAATAATGCCTGCGTCAGACCACGCTATACTCTCATGGCTTAGCCTATTCCAGCATATCGTTATATGATACTAGCTGATGTGTACCCGGCGTTGTTCGACTTTTTATTAATATACTATACATGTATTACATATATAAACCTTCCGGAAGATATTCTCTAAATAATGGCGAAAGCCATATCAAAATCTGTTGCGTAGCTTAGAAGAACTAAGCGCACAGACAGAAGCGGGTAGCGACATTGTTTTATACTATTTTATCATATCAATGGGAATGTATGACAAGTGATATGCTGAAATAGGCTATATCACGAGAGAATAGCACGAGTGTGTCAGCCCAATAAGTTGAAAATTAAAAAAGTTTTCATCAAAAATAATGTCACAAAATACCTTAAAAAAGGCAGAAATTTAAAAAACCGAGATATGCAATGAAATAGCGGAACAGTTTCCCAAATGATTGACCGTAGAGAATGGCTACCTGCAGAGCAGTCTATTTGGCAATTCTTAGGTTGTGGTCGCTCTTGGCACTTTAAAATTATCTTGTGTTTAAACTCTGGTCTAGGAAATCCTTTTATTCCTGTCAATCTCCGCGACTTCTTTCAGTTTCTTACACCTCCAAAACGCAGCATTCAAGAATGACAAATAAGCGTCAACTTTGAAATGAAGGCATTGGAAGATTGTAATAAGGAAAAGAGGGTAAATAGAAATACTTGATTAAATTGAACATTAAATTTATTTCAAACATAGCATCATATATCACAAAATAAAATGAATTAAATAACTTAAAACTTAGATGACATCGCTCTAATGATTAAGGCGTTGCACATACTTATAACAATAGGAAACTAAATTATCAATGTCTTCTATCTGTGTTGTTAGAAACACTATTTGAATAAACATATAAATGGTGATATTAACCCAACTTCTTATTTTCCTCTTACACAACAGGGGACAATACTTTAAAGTTGGTGGAAAAAATGATTTATACAAATATTATATAAAAGTATTCATTACAATTTTATTTCTCTATTATTTATTTAAGTATAAAAATTTGAAGGTGGGACGTCTAATGTTGTTACAATCTATTCGCATTTTAAAACTATTGTGAAATACTAAAATAAATTATTAAAATCAACCAGTGAGATAGAAACTTGCAAACCCTACTAAAACCCTAATACTAAATTCCCATAGTATAATTGATAAAGTAGAAATGTTAATAATTCATGTTTAATACGTACCGTGTGTTTTACAAAAGATAAGCCAAAGGACATAATATTAATGACTATTATCCTTACAGGTAGAGCCATATTTGGAAACATGGATTTAAAACAAAACTATTAATGGCAGGACCTCAAATGTCTTCATAAACCTTGGTCACACCTGCCGTTGCGTTATGAAAGAGAACTCTAACAAGGCGTATTATTTGTAAATGAGAAACAGTACAAAATTATAATAACATTGGAAAAAGGGTATTCAATCAGTGTATCTAAAAACTGTGGGAAATACATGGTGTACCGAAAACATCCAACTCTAACAATAAATTAAACATGTACTCAAATTCATGTCAGGCGCGAGACAAACACGTCCAATAATTGCTTGGATTTAGAATTATAATTATTTACCCCTAAAAACATTCAACCGACAGACTCACAATACACAACGAAACCTAATACATTATATTCCAGACAAACAAATTATACTTTCCGGTTGTAATATATAATGTAAATAAAATGCAACTTTAAAAACTGAATGCTCACTTGACGCAATATCATTATTTTAAATATTTTAGTTTAAAAATAATTTGAAATGAACAACTTTAGTAAAAGAGGTTCTTTTGTGTTTAATTTGAACTATAAATCAAATCTTTGGGCAAACAATCATTGAGGAAACAAAGAAAGAGGGTAGCACAGAACCGGATGAGGTAAGCTACCGATTATGTTAGTATATTGATGTACAAAACTCACGCAGCAGGACACAGTGGGAGAGTCTCACTTAAACCTTTCCCGTACCAAATTTACTTTTCAAAACGGAAAAAGTACTACTGTACTTTTCATACAACCGTCTTCAACAAAGGCAGAAGAGGTTCAAATTGCTTATTGATAATGCACATCTCCATTCTTCGCACATAGGGATTTTGTGATGTGTATAGTGGGAAGAAAATCTTATTGAAACATCAAATTCAAGGCAGCCAACAAATATCAAATATATGCTAAAAATCCTTCAAAAATGAATTAAAACATGTATACACACACATCTGGGAAGTTATTTCGCACATCTTTATTTACGTAACATTTCAAGCAAGAGAGAATGAAAAAACGCAGTCAGTAGATCAAACTCACTACCTAAATGTATGCAAATTCTACACACAATGTGCAGAATAAAAAAAAGATAACATCCTACACTTGGTAGCTTTACAAATACCAATGGAGTTGCTTTCTTGGAATGATAAAACATTTAAAATTACAGGGTTAACCATTTTGTTTTAAATGGATATCTTAACTTTACCCACACGTCCAAGGTAATCTAGAGAAAAAGTTGTCAATAATTTATTGTGATATAACAAGATGGATGTAAAATTTTATCTTTATTTTGGTCGGGAAAGGTTAACAAAATTAAAATGTGCTTTTTTTTTAGAATCACGTTTTTGGCTTGCAAGTCGTGGCAACCTCGCAACAAAGGCACGTCCCAAGCGAAAACCCGACTCCACCATGTCACGGGCGAGGATACACTGCCAACAAACATCAAACTCCTCTTGTGTCTTCAGTCTTTTTAACAGAACAAATGGCACAGTGGGAGTCGCAATACACTATAATGTGTATGACGTAATCCCCCGCGCTTTATTAACTCTCTTATAGACACGCTAACAAATCACGTCTTAAACATATGGCAGTAAATTTATTTAATTTTAAATAGTTATAGATGCGCTGGTTCCTTTTAAGCAGCCGCCATTCATACCACCGCCGAATGAACAATATCAAACTGAATCAAATAACTTCTTGTAAATCAAAGTATGGTCAAATCACATGACATGTATGGATCATATTATTTCACAAAGGACTTTTCCTAAACATCCATTATTATAGTTAGCTAAAATTTCATCATGTTAAACTTAAACCGTTTTACCATCATATTGGTGCAAATAGTTTTTATCTTTCACATATTATGTAGATATTTTTAATGATTTTATCAAGTTCTCCATTCATCACCAAAGCAACAATTTCAGCTTGTCATTTTGGTAGTAGAGAGAATTTAAATATTGACAGGCTATTTTCGCAACCTGGGAATGTTTATCTTTCCTTTCCTTTAAATTAAATAATCTTTTGGCACTTGCAAATGAAAAGTAGCAATTTACTGGTTGCAATGTTTAGGAATATTAATACATAACATTACACTATACACATCCTGGCATATAGCGCGCTTATAGCGTGGTCTGTCACAGGCTTTATGGTCAATTTATTAATTGTGTAAAGCCAAATGTGGTGTGCTATTTTAACAGAATTTTCCTCATGGTCTCACTCAATTATTGGTGATTAGCTTCGTCCAAACTCCAAGAGGCGGGCATAAATTAGACAAGTATCGATTGAACGCTAATAGAAATGTCCAAATATATTATTGTAGTCACAAATGATTTCATACACTTTATTTTTCCCTTTTGTTGGCTTAATTATTTATTTGCTAGTTGGGATATAGCTCACATGCGTTGTGTAGACTGTCTGGACGAAGCTATTAACGACAATCAGATAAAAAAATTGACAGCGCTGTTATTTTTAATAAGTATGCGTACGTTACAGGCACAAGCAAATGCTTATAAAACAATTTAAGGTGACAATAATATATTCACCCTCATTCGAAAGAGGAGTCTTATATTACTCTGGTGAACAAAAGGCTTTATCGCAATAAAATTAAGACAAAAAACTGGAAAACGATAATTTTGTTCAGGAAAGATTTTTTTTTCAAACTACACACTACAATTTTGAGGATACATAGTTATATTGGTGTTTCATCTCTAGGGCTTCACATTATAATACATATATACAAATAAGTATAATACAAGCGGTCGAAAAGAATCAAGATTCTGATGTACAATATAATTTAATAGATATAACATTGTATTTTCCTGTTTCTGTTTTAATCTTGTAAAAAGTGATTCTTAATTAGTCATATTACTTCATTATGTATCGCTACAATCACTATGTGCTAATATTCAATTTATTCGCTAAATGCTTAAGATAGTATATGGTTTTTTGTATAATAATCGACTCAATTTGAATACTTTTTTTAAAACCAATAGTTCACACACAAATACATTTAGTTTCTACGGCTACCATTGATAATTTAGAAAAATCTTAACTGTTACAATATTCTAATATTCTTCGTGGAAGGCTTTTTCGCAGCAAAAACCATTTTTTTTTTGACAGCATAATTAATTGGCATTCAGAATTATAAAAATCATTAAATAAAGTATTCTCTCAGTAAACCACATCTTTAAAATTCGGCAAATGTCCAACCAGTGAACGCTTCGTATTATAGTGCATTAATTTGTAGTTTTTTGGTTTAAAGTTAAGATGTAATGTTACGCTTGCAAGAAGACTTTATTTTGTGAACCTATTCAATCAAAAAATGTGGCAGAAGGAAACGAACAGAAACACATGCGACAGTTGCTAGAATACACAGAGAAATAACCGAAATGTTCTAAAAGAACAATAATGAACCTCGGAGACTGGTAAAATGGTCAGCGAGAGTAAGCTGGGTGGCAGTATAATAAAGAGTGTAATAGTAAGATAACCCAACCAGTCAGCGTACAAAGCTTGGCGCTTGAACCTAGGCACGCAGCTGACTACTGAATTTTACATACGAATACTTGTGAATTACAGAGCTTGATTTGTGCTTTCAACTAGTAACAAAAACATCAGATTATAGTAGTTGTTATATAATCAAGCGAGCAATTACTGAGAGAGTACTGTATTTATGAATGCTTTGCAAGGTCATTTTTGAACAATGATTATGAAAATTAGTTTTTAATACCTCAGAAAAATCAATGCCAATATATTTTTGAATTGGCGAGAATCAAAACTATAAACCCCAGATCTGCAGTGAGGCGTCTGAACCATTATGAAATGGATTCATTTGCGGCAGGTAAGATTGTTTGATACTTGACCGTTATACAGAAGCAAAATACAATTGAAAATAAAACTGCTAAAGTTTTTTTGTGTGGCTGTATCGACATGCTCATGATTGCAGCGTATGTCCCTCTTTACCTAACCTAATAGAAAGACGTATGTGGGGATTGGTCAGCTTCTTCAGCAGGCGGTAGGAATCGTTCGGAGCCTTGACCTTAAGGTTGCAAAGGTATCTATTATAGACTCAATCCCTGCATTACCGACAACTTTGTGCCATCTATGAGTAACCTCTCAAACTACTATCTAGTGCCGTTATGAGTAACCTTTTAAACTACTGTCTGGGATATCGCAGATCCACCAGAATCAAGTGGAACTATTTCATTTATTTCCATTCTGAATGGCGGTTTTCGGCGATACTAGGATCATCTACCACTCATGGATGCTGTTGGGTAGATTAGATTAGGTTTGAGAGAGGTATGCACAATGCAGCTGCAAGCACGTCGATAAAGTCATCCAAACTTACAATTATTATTATCTGTATAAAATACGAACTGAAATTTCATTGAGGTTACAAGGAAATATAACAATTACTGTTTATTATAATATTTAAGATTAGTTTTTTTTTTAATATTGTGTTTGAAAGTATAATAATTCTATTGTCATTTTATATATATCTAAAAATAAATTGTCTTTGTAAGGTAAAATATTAGGAGAGCTTAATAATTTATACATATTATGTAATCTATTAAGTAAATTGTGTCTCAAATTAAAAGCGACATGAACATTGTGGATTTAGGCACATATGAGAATGTCAAATAAGTTAATACAATTAGCAAGCGTAAGCAATTAAGCTGTCTTAGCGTCTTACCACTAAACATAATATGTATATTCAAATGCCTGTTTTCACTTTTCACACGTTAAAAAAATACCAACCAAACGCTACAACCATGGATAATAGAAATCTAGGGTGACATGGCATGGAAACATGCTGACTGTCGCCGAGCTACGACCAAACTGCACAGTCTATCAAAGCGGCAGAGCCAATGAAAGTCATTATGAGTTTGGTAGATGGTTATTGGTTCATGGCCTTTCTTCCTTGTTTCTGTTATCTATGGTTATAACAGTCTTAACGACGAGGGATGTTTCAATGGAATAACATTTTTAATGAATCTTTTGGAATGCCGGATTCCTGGGAGCTTCAACTTCCGTTGTACGCCGGGCGTAAAAGGCATTTTTGCAGCCTTGCATTTACAGACTGTAATTTCGTAATAAAAAACTCACTTGTGTTTTACAAAATGACATTTTTGTAAATTATACCATCTTATCAGATTATGTGTTTATGTATTTATCAAAATTTAATGTTTGCAGTATGCATGGTTTTCCAGAATAGCTACTTATATTTGAAGAAATGATTTTTTTCTCCCTCATGCTACTAAAAAAAAGTTAAATAAAGAAACATGTTTATATCTTTAACGAATTTTCGTACGGCTGAATAAATGTCTTTCTAAATAAAAATAAATATTAAATGGAAAAATACACTTTGTAATACACAACTTTTATTTAATCAATAAGTTAGGGTTTTGTGTGTAACTCGAAAAAGCTGATTTCGGAGTTACCTAGTTGCAGCAATTTCCTCTGGGCTGTGCTTATTGATTTATCAGTAAAAATAAAATCTATGTATTTTACAGGGTGTTGTTATCTTCATACACAAATGTTCACTTAAAATGCTGATAATTCAGTTCGAAACCCAGACAAGCCTAGTACTACTCAATATGAAAATACCAGTCCCCGTGAGAGCTCATAAGAATGTCATTGAAGATCGTCCTCTTCCTTATCACGCGTCTTGTATGAAAATGAAAAGACAGAAGATACTAGAATGATGATGTAGCGTACAACCTCTCGCAGGGACTGGTATAGAAATTCGCTGAGGGAACCAGTACGACTGTTATTAACAGAACACTGTCCTCTCAGGAGACGTACAGTTGTTGGGTGCGGAGAGCTGTAAGTAATACACAAAAGAAGTCATTAACCTTCCGTCATGATTACTAGAGTAGTCTCTTTTTAACCTTCCGTCATGATTACTAGAGTAGTATCTTTTTAACCTTCCGTCATGATTACTAGAGTAGTATCTTTTTAACCTTCCGTCATGATTACTAGAGTAGTATCTTTTTAACCTTCCGTCATGATTACTAGAGTAGTTTCATTTTAACCTTCTGTCATGATTACTTGTTAGATTCACCATTATAAAATCCTTCACTAATACTTTTAAGAAAGCAGTGTCTTACATCTAGGCGTAAGTGTGTGAGTTTTCTTACGAGGCACATCGTTGGCTGGACTCGGATAACATTGAACCTGATAACCAACCAAATGTAAAACAATGTGTGGAAATGAGTGTCATAACCTCAAATATATAGTTGTGGAAAGTGTACAGATAATATTGATAAACATACTCAGATGTGCGGTTCACAAGTAATGAATTATCTTCACCCTGTTACGTAGTATTAGTGTCATGTTATCTAAAATGTATGATAAATATTTTAGGCAGCAGCAGTCAAATGGACAAGTCATGCGCCAGCATCGGAATAAATAAACAACCGAACGAGAATGGAAACAAAATGTCCCAACAGGATGTCCTATGGAGATGAGGATTTTCTTCTTTCGGACAGTGAATAAATATTCTCAAGTATGGCATTTTTAGATTCAGATAAATATTATTAATAACAAAGTTTTATTCCTCGTCTTCCTCGGCTGAAAGAATTGTTCAAACCTTATTTAAAAACTACAGATTTAAACCATCTTAAATGAGTAAGAAGAAACAGTTTATTTCAGAAGGATGTTTCATGTGATGAAATCAATAGAAGCAATCAGGATAATGAAGAAGAGACACCTCGGTGATGATCCTGATGTAATAACCAAATGAACTGCACTTCTTAGTCAGACACCCACCCGAGTTACAACAGTTGAAATACAGTTGAAACCGGACCGCAGAAAGAAAAGCTCTAATCCCAAATCCTGGAAGCATGTGAGGAAAATAAAAAAGCACAAGGAAAGGAGTATACATCGATGAGAGGAAAAACCATACAAACGGGTAAAAGATTTAGTTTGTTCACCATGCCCTCATAAATGCAGCAGTAGTTTTGATGAACAAGCGAGACGGTCATTGTTTGACAACTATTGGGCAATAGGTAACTTAGAAAAGCAAAGAATATACATATCATGTCACACTTCAACAGTTGTGACACAAAGAAGTAAAATGAGGATATATTACATTATAAAACAAAATTCAAAACATATTCAAGTTTGCCTGAAATTTTTCCTAGCAACTTTTTAATTATATTAAATTATCAATTTAAAATAATATATGGTATTCTCACAGCACGTTCCAGAATGGAAGATGCTTTCAATATCGACCTGGTGCAAGACCACCATTCAGAATTGAAAACTGCTTGAAATGGCTTTAGCCGTGTTCGGTGACCAGATCTGAATAGCCAGGTACTCTCCTACCTTCATTCCCCTCCTCACCACCTTCAGCCTCACAACATACCCCAACAGGAGATGTTATAATGTCACTGCCTCCAGATGTTTGGGTGCAGTTAGGACTTTTGTGCGATATTCACATAAAAAAACTGACATTAACCTCTCAGACACTTCTCAGAAGACTTTTATCTACTATGTGTTCCTTTGAGAACTGTCAAAACGTGATAATTTTTGTGTTATTTACGAGTTTTGCTAAAAGCTTCATAACTCACGTTTTGGGAAACGTAGCCTCATTCTAAAAAATGTTTTGGAAAGATTATGAAATTCACTATCGAATTGTGTTGTTGTACGTAAATATTTGCGTTTCTAAATATACATTTTATGAAAACGTCAAAAATATGTAAAAATCGCTTACAATTATTTCAAAGCCTTGAAAAATGTACTTTTTTCTGAGTATCATAAAGAAATAACACTTTATATATTGAAGAAATATAATTAAAAACTATTAGTCACCTCAAAATATTAACCGTCCAAACTAAAATATTTTTAATAAATTATTTAGAAACGCAATAAATTATGAATGAACAAGATGACAGATTCAATCGGCTTAGATAATGCAACTCTACGTTCCATAGATATTTTTGAATACAGACGCGTAGCGTTATTCATTATCGATACTCTGTTTTTTAAATCATGGCAATCCGTATACTTAGTGATGGAAATAAATCGATTTTTGTAAAATTTCGCGCGTTTACGTGAAAAGACGTTCTAATGTCTTGACCGCTATTATCATATTTACGTCTTTTGACGTTCTAATGTTCTGAGTGGTTAACCTATTAACCTCTTTGTGTGTCAACGTATCCTTAAGAATATTTAAAAAAAAAAAAAAAATCTCTAAATGTAACTAGCTATTCTGGAGAAACTACTTATGGTAGATTATAAACTATTTTTATAAACACATTATCTGGTAAGTCGGAACAATTTACAAAAACATCAATTTGATAAAAAAACGAGTTATTACGAACATAGAATCAGCTGGCACGCCGTGAAAATTTAGTGCCAGCACATGAAGAATTAAGGGAACAATGCATCTATATCAATAAATAATTCACTACAAGAAGATTGGATTCAAGCAGCACACTTCCCGTGATGAGATAAAGGAAACAGTGAACGATTCATTGTGATTACTTCAATAGTTAGGGTGGAGCGATGCTTTGCGCGATTAGTCATTTTGGTGATGCACATCAAGATTTACAACGTTTTTATATTAATCATGTTTATAACTTTAACCCATCAAGCCTCTGGCGTGGTCTGTAGGAAGGTCATTTCCGCTTTGCAATAAAATCAAAATAAACGGAAATAAAAACTGTTTTTTGAAAGGTGATGAATACGCTTTCAAATTTTAATTATTAGAAATAAACATATTTTTTTAAATATTAAAATTATGAATGCAAACTTAAAAAAGGTTTAAAAATGGCGCACCTTACATTTTTTCATCAAAAAACTGCACTAAAATTACTGATAACAAAAAAACACACATTTTATTAGACAAATGTACATTATCGTCACCTCTTTTTTTGTTTCATATAAAAATGAATTAATAATAAATTCAGTTTCATAAACATTTTCTCAAAATGCAGTTGGTACCATTGGTATCATAGAGGTGTACACTTTAATTGTTTTGTTGTTTTGAATATGAAGCGTGATGTTTTCTCTTTTTAACACCGTTTAGATCATATTTCTAACCATGATAGTAAGGGAGACAACGATTTCTATGAGACAATATGAACTGTTGCTAAAAGTGAACAAATTAACCTGATTAATGATAGGATTATTTGTATAGCGCCATTTTCGTGAGAAAATCACCTCAAGGGTACATGACAGATATGTCTGCATTTAAAAAAAAAAATCATGTTTAAATAAATTAAATATTGTTTTAATACAATTGGGAAAGTGTTCAATAATTTAATAATAAAATCAACTTTAATTTCTTACAATAGTTAACGCAGCAAATTTCTGAAGCACTTCCAGAAAGTTTGCATTGTTTTTTTTTAATAATATTTTGAAGAAGAAAATAAAATAATTTTATAACATTGCACTATTAATATAAAGTCTATCAGTATATTGACTTGTGAAACCTTCCGCTGCTCAACACATGTAAAGCTTAACTTCAATTCTGGAACAAACAGTCTCACTCAATGCAGATGATAGATCAGAGCAGACCTCTCAGACCTTCTGAGATACAGGAGACAACCAGTTGACTGCTAGAAATTGCTTACCACTATGCGTCAAATCATAGATAATATAAAAAAAAATATGGCGAGGCGGTGTGCCGAATGTCGTTGAGTTACAATCAAACTGCACAGACTTGAAAGTTATATTACCGATTTCATCCATTTCACAAAACACTTCTGTCCTATGACAAAATACTTATGTGATAGATAGCGCTTGGGTCGTATTGGGAACCTCTGTTTTCTGGCAAGTGTCTTTGTTAAAAATGTACGAACTATTAGCAAAGTTCACCACCAGTTACTTTACAGGCTCCTGCCTAGCACCTAGCGGTCAGAGGAAAATTAGGGCTAACAGATAAAACAGATGTTTTGCCTTATCAATTGGCTTTCTTTGACAGTGTTTGTTTACAATTAGCTTGTCAATGTGTTTTACTTGGTTAGATTATAAAAAGCCTCGCCGACTGGATTCCTTCTTCTTCTCTCCTATAAAATAGTAAAAAGCAGTCATTATGGTCTACAGACCATTAGTAAAAGTGTTTTGTCCGGGTCGGGAATAATTTAACTCTTTGTAACACTAAATAAATTGAAATGCAGTTTTGTGCAGTAAAAACAAAAAAAAACATGCATCTGTTATTGAAGACTTCATCAAGCCCAAACAAATCTTAACAGTCTTTCTGTGCAATGTGTTCAAATAAAATAGCAACGTAATATCATGCAATGTGAAGTGTTTTTATTATTGTGTCATGCGTTTGATATCTTCCCAGGTTCAAACTTTCTTATGTATATAATGTGATAATGTGTTAGTCTGCAGTGATGTACCAGGTAAATATGTTTCTGTACCTGCTTGTAGACAATAAGAAAATGCCTGGCAAGTAATATTTCATAAATTTTAACACAAAAATTTATAATAGCGCCGTTTTTTAATTATTATTATCATTATGGCCAATCTCCCTTGCTTCTATTATAGTTAACATAGATCACGATAGGAGAAGAAAAGGTTGAGTGGATGCCGCAGCAACTTTTCAACGTAATTTATAATTTAACATGTCTTGAGCAGTGGAGGTCAAGGAATAAATAACCAGTCAGTACGAATAAGTCTTCAGATTCCTACAATTGATTATAACAGTGATGTATAAATGGCAGTGCACGATTGTAGGTTGGAGGAATGAATGCCACAGCAATTTTCCAACATAATTTTGATTAATAACTTAACATGTCAGTCTGTGAAGGTCAGAGAATAGTAGTACGAGACTTTGGATTCCTATGATTGATCACAATAACAGAAGAATGAACGGATGCCACAACAAATTTTCAACATAATTATGATTCGTAATTTAACATGATTTGAGCAGTAGAGATCAACGAATAAATAACCAGCACAGTTCGCCCAGGACTATCTATGTCACCAGGTCGAAAGGCTCGGCCGTCTGCCCATTTACCTTAGGTCAAGTGCATTATTCGATCCCTTCCCACGCATTTTCTTAAAAAACGGTGAGTAAGTGTGTGCAGGCGGCTTATGGCCCAGTTATTTTGACCCTGTCATCAAATCGGCTGTGAACGACATTTGGAATTTTCTACTTCAAATAGAATGGTCCCTGTTAAATAGATAAAATAACAGTCTTGTTTGGTCAAATATCTAAAAACCCAACTTAAATGTTGACACGACGCTAACCGTTATTTGAAGATGCAAATGCGAAAAAATTAAAAATGTCATTGACAGCCGATTTAACGACAATGTCAAATGTGATGTGGGTTCAAACAACTGAGCCTAATGACCCATTTACACGAGGACAATGTTAATAGTAACAGCCCCTACACATTAACGTTTTCACCAGTACTAACTGAAGCCACCACGTCGAAACGCTCAGTATCTTAAACACACTGTACAGAAGCAGCCAGTCATTTATAATGAAGTAACCACTGTCCTGGTGTAAACTGGACAAAAAAAAATCTTCGAATCCCAACAATTGATACAGGAGAAGATAATGATGATGGTAGGTTTTGATTTATAATTCAAGATCATCAGCAGGGGAGGTCCAAGAATATAAGTAAGCAGTCATTACGAATAGAGGCGGCATCAGAGGGCCAGCCAGGGGTGGTGCTGCAGCGCCTCCCGAGAGCGGTCGCCGTAGTCGTAGGTGACCTCCTCTCCGGCGGCGATGTCCTGGCCGGCCAGCAGCACGAGGTGGGGACGCCCGTCCAGGTGGACGGCCTTGGTCAGCAGGTTGCCGTTGCGCGAGTGGTTCACCAGGCGGCCCAGACGGCCAGATTCAGCCGTGGCGTCGATGCTAACACAGATATATTACTCATTAGAATTACAGCCTGGATCCACCTAAACTACACCCCCAATTTAGGGTACTACTATAATGCCTACCATTACCACACTATTGGTACTCATACCAGTCATACATACATTCATTGGTTAAGATTAACCCTTTCAGACCTGAATTAAGACTGGCAGAGGTAGAACATAATTGAGGCTTGATAGTTGATATTTATAGTTATTTGAAAAGTTTTGGTGTTTTTTTTATTTTTTCAATAGTTCAGAAGTTTTCGTTACTTTTATTTGAAAAAAGCGTTAGTTCTCAGAGGGCATGTTTTACATAAAATGACAAATCGTACACTGCACACCAAAAATATAACTTTATATTAAATTTGTAAAAATTGGTCAGTGGCTGAGTTGACATCGGACTTGGGTCCCACCCAGGAATTTTTGTCTTTCTTTAAAAATAATGTATATATTTTTTTTAAATTAAAGAAATACCGTCGAAACTTACATTTTTTAAAAAACAGAAGAAAAATTTGGTTGATTAGAATTAACCAGCTGAATGTTTTTGACGTTTGCGCATGTGTGTGAGAATACCATCCACGGTTAACCCTTTAATACTCATTTAACCCTTAGGTATATTCGAAAACTGTGTAAAGGAAAAAATCTGAATCGCTTGCGCTAACGTCAATGTAGATTCTGTTGTATATTTCATGAATGTAACTTATATTACACCATATGAAATAATTTGTTTACGAATGTAAAAATTCGTTTCCATAAAACATTTGAGTTTTCAAAGGTATGAGGCTGGCAGACCTATACTAACCAATATTGGTGGTTGTTGTGGCGGAAGTAGTACATATAGCAGCCCTTGTTGCTGTCCTGCGCGTAGCCTGCTTCACGCGTGCGCGCCTCGCTCATGCTCACCAGCTCACCGCAGTATTCCACCACGAATTCGCCGCGCAGGAAGTTACGAGCGGTAATCACGCCGCGCCCTTTGCCTTCAAAGTTGGCCACCTAAAACAAATTGAAGAGATAAATAAATATTTAAATGGGCTCTTTACAGACAGATTAATATTTCCCTGATCTCAGAGAATACTACATATCTCTAAATAGTATAAAATAAATTTGCTGTTTGCGTCTGTCTTTTTGTGCGCGTAGTTTTTCTAAACTACGCAACGGATTTTGATAGGCTTTTTCACTATTATTTAGAGAATTCCTTTGGAAGGTTTATAAATATGTATAAACACACATATATAATACATGCATATAATATTCATAGAAAGTAGAGAAAAGTGTTTTGTAATCAAGTCGTAAAATATATTTTCTATTATCGCTAAATAGTATAAAATAAATTTGCTGTTTGCGTCTGTCTGTTTGTGCGCATAGTTTTTCTAAACTACGCAACGGATTTTGATAGGCTTTTTCACTATCATTTAGAGAATTTCTTTTGGAAGGCTTATACATATGTATAAATATACATATATAATACATGCATATTATATCCATAGAAAGTAGAGAAAATTGTTTTGTAATCAAGTCGTAAAATATATTTTCAGAGGCTTACATTGCTAACGCTGGCTAAACCTTATGAGATACATCAAAATGATATACTATGGAAATGTACATCTTTAAGATGCCTACATAAAAGTCCGCGACGGTATATGTCTATCGCCTAAGGATAACCCCCAGCAACGTTGGGTAGACGTCAGCTAGTCAACTAAAATAGACACTGTCGATAGCACTGATTTGATTGTTTTTGGGGGTATTATGTCATGTTGCGCTTCCTGCTCTTTTAGCCAAAGTGTCCAGATGGGACACATCTGCCCTGATGATAGACACTGCAAGTCTGTCTTAAACGTTGGCTAAAGGAGAAGTAAGAGCAACAGGACATAATACCACAAAAATCACAACAATACTTTTGGCCGAGAGAATCTCAAATCATATCCAATGCATTATTACAACAGAACTCTCAGTGGCAGGACTATAAAGGACAACTAACAATTATTATTTCTTACTACTAAAGGTGGCGTCTTGTCTTATGGTTCATGATGAAAATGACATTGCAACATTTAAATTCTGATTAAAAATTTAAATTTAAATGCACTGCAAAATTTGTGGAAGCCAGAGTTCATCATTCGCGAGTTTTTTACTGCTTCAGAACATGCATATTCTTATAAGTTAAGATTGTCTTACTATGTTGGTTGAGGTACATAACAGTTTCAGACAACTTTGCAGTAGTAATCATAAACCCAACACACCCATGTTTTTTTTCGTAAATCGCTTACGTAAGTCACTCATGGCAAAATTACAAATGTAAACGACACTGTAAGTCACTATGTAACTGTAATTTATTGCAAGTTACAGAAGTCATAAGAGAAGAAGTTTTTGACAGGTCTAATCGCCTGCAGCCTAAAACTTGCAGCTTTCTCACAGCTTACGAAATCAGTTTGATAAATTTAGATGCTTACCGTAAGAACCTAAATGCGCTGATGCGAAATGCCATAAATTTAAAGACATGTTTTTGTAGATATTTTTTACCATAAACCACAAAGGAATAAGTACATTAGTTTCTCGCGAAAACAATATAAAAAATAACACTAGATAAACGAAAGACAGAAAATTTTCCGATTCTGAAAACCGAAGAGATATTATCATTTATTTTGCAGGTGGAAAAGAGCTTTCTAAAAAAGGAGCATTCTTAATTTTAATTAGCGGTCCAATCCTTTCTAATCTCAATTTATCTGTTTCTAACATGACATATTTAAATTCTATGTCGGTTGCTTGCTGCATCTGGCTGTCATTCAGATAAAATTAAAGAATTGTTCCTGCATTCAATTCTGCCGTTACCGGAACAAAAGTGTGTGGAGAATTTTCTCTCAAGCCAACTTCTATTCCAGGACTTTATTTGGGTCCTTTCGTCTATATACAGCAGCAAATCGTTGTTGACAGAAAGCCATCTTACTGCAAATAAATTTACAGATGTATCGGTCACTGAGCACTTAGAGCATTAATTACCATGGATGCATATGTAAACACACAAGTCGTAATTTTTACTTACGAGTTTCGAAATTCTAACATTTTATAAATAGTGTGACAACACTAACCTCTAATCCTTCTTCCCTCTCTTCTCTGATGGCCACCTCCAGATCTCGCTGCTTCTCCTCCAGCACCTCCTTTTTGGTCTTTCTAACGCTCCGCCTTACAGGGAAGTAATCCGTCAACTTGTGGCTCCCGACCGCTCCGTTTGCAATGATACCATTGGTCTTCCCCTCGACCTTCACTTCCTCCTTCTTGAGAACCTTGGCCGGGTCCGGCACCACCAAACTGTCCAGGTTGGTGATGTGGTCAGTGCGGACAGAGTGGTCAGTGTGGACAGAGTGGTCAGTGTGGACAGAGTGGTCGGTGTGTTCAGGTTGGTGGGCAGTCTGGTTCTGGTAAGCCTTCAGGCAGGTGGTGTTGTTGGTTAAGGCACAGTCGTCACTTATTATCTTCTCATCCTTAATTATTTGGCAAGGCAGCTTTGTAGTCACAGTGAGGTTATCGCGGAGGTTCACGGAGGGGGTAAGGTTGGAGTCGGAGCTGGAGGTGTCGTCTTGCGATTTGACGGCTAGTCTGAAATAAAGCATGATCTCACTCTTCAAGCTGTTCATTATCAGAGTACTTCATACATTCCGGGAAAGTAAACTGTTTGGGATTGGTAAACAAAGCGTTAGATACTATCAGTAACATTCTGGTAAAATACCGCAATTCAGAATCGAAATGTTGTTTGAATTGGCTTTAGCCATGTTTGACGACCAGATTCGAATAGCCAGGTACTTACCCATCTCCTTCCCTCAACATATCCCAATTGGGGATGCCGTAGTTCCACCGGCTCCGGACCGTCGGGAGCAGTAGAACCACATTACTCTTGTATGGTATTCACATAAGACAAAGCCATCAAGGTCTATTTACTAAACTTGCAGGACCAACAGGTTGTAGCGCCAATGCGATTGTTACACAGTTGGCCATGAGACGAAAACAGTTGATTGTTGCCCGCCGCACTTGCCAAAAGAAAACAGATCCTGTCACACGCCCCGTCTGTGCTGGGGTAAGATGCTTTAAGGATTACACTAACACAACACTAAAGGGATGACAAAAACATAATGAATAAATACCTTCTCCGGGTCCTCTTCCTGTAAGGTTTGATGGAGAGCTGCTGCAAGGAGTGCGAGGGCAGTTGGGGCACGGCCTCGCACAGTCGGATGCGGTGGGGAGTCTTTACATTCTCCTTCACGGTCACTAAACAAACAAACATAGTTATTCGAAGCTAACTAAACACAATATTCTAGGTGTAGCGCAAGAAGTCACTATGAGACATTTTTTGTAAAACCGAGTTAGAAAACATGATGGGTTGTTTTTGTATTCAATCATTTTCTATAAATCATATTAAACTGTCCCGGCCATAGATAACAGAACCAAAGGGAGATATGGCATGGAAGTAAAGATCAAAAAGAGTTATGCGTTTGGTGTGCAGGCAATAAAAAAGGCAAGGCACCTCTGTGCGTACATGCGATTTGCAGTGCTATGGGTGTACGATATTGACGACACTTTTGTGCGCAGGGTTTCGTAATAATGGCACTTGTTTTTATTACCTATGATCCCCGTTCATGCAAGTTTCAATGATTCATGTTATACCCCAATTATTGAGTTAGGATATAAAGCTAATGCATATCAGATTTTTATGTTCACATTATGTAACTTTTGAAGTTTTATCAACCTAATTAATTTTATCTGTTTAATAAATTTTAAAAGCATACATATATGAATTTATCTTCAATATTCAATATATCAAAGCTGTATTTCTGGGAAATTAAATTACTTGCATTTGACGTCATCTAGGTTACAGAATATTTATTTCTTTTGCATAAACAGGGACAATTATTATTTTGCTTGTCTGTCAGTTTTGTCAGTTTACATGTAACTGACTTTGAATAGAATTTAACAAATAAAATCAAGATTCACAAGTTAAAAATTTACATAAAATGTATTATGTACTAAGTTTCATTTTTCTATGTATGACCCTTTCTTAAACATTTGAGCGATAGCGTATTTAAGAAAACATCTTGAGCGATAGAAATTTCCAGGCGTTCGATTATGGATTCAGCCATGTTCATTACAAAAATCATAACTCTGAATAACTGTGGTTTGAAGCCAATTGATCAAACTATATTTCAGGTTTTAAATTATTTTGTTATAATAAATTCATAAAAATCTCCTTCCTACAGCTTCCCAAATTTAGGTAACTATCGCTCAAGGACATTAGCAGTGCTACCCAAATTTTGGTAGCTATCGCTCAATTGTTTGACAAGATTTAGTAATGAAACAAACAAAGAAAATCAGATACTTTGTTGCAACACCACTATTTATTGATATTTTTCAAAGGCAACACTTGTACCCAAGCTTCAACAGGTCTACGAACTTAATATATTAAATAAACAATAATGAGGCTTCTGGGTACAAGCAAAACCCGGCCACCACCTAAACAATAAGTAAATGTGGTGTCAAAACAAAATAACCATTTTTAATTTGATTTGCACCACAAACTTTACTTTATGATAATTAATAACTAAACATGCTGAATTTTTTTTTATATGTATATTATCACAATCACACTCAAACAATGTATGGATAAAATGGTCATCATTGTAGTAATATGGATGCGAGTTTGCGTAGGTGGTAAATATTTAGTATTTAACACGGTTGGCAGTGGTCGATCCTCTCAAGGTATTCGTAAATTACTTGCATTTGGCTTCATCTAGCTCACTGAACATTTCTTCCTTGTACGCCGATCCTAGGGGGCTCCTCTTACTGTGCTTAGTCGCTACCGTTGGCATAGCGATGCCTATTTAGAGGAAAAACTTAAATTATAGTCAGATGAGGTATGGAAAGTGTGTAAAAGTAAAGGTGCTTAGAGGGAACTCTTCTTACTGTGCAACGCTTATTTAGAGGAAAAAATGTATTAAGGCGATGCACTACGTCGTGTAATATTTTAAATTGAGCCGCTATCAATAACAACCCTTACGTAGATGGCGATAAGGTTTAAATTCCCGCTTAACACCATCCGCCTGTTTTGATTTAGGCAAGAAAAAAACATGGCCAAAAAGTGCCTTTTATTTTATTTTGTGGATGTTCAGGCATAAATATTTAATTTTTTTCAATCATTTTATAAATAACTTAATTTGCCACATTATACAATAAAATCATAACCGAAAATGGTTTCGTAAGTTGGAGATTTTGAGCTTTAAAGCAGTTTTCATAGGCCTTATACATTATTTTTTTATGGGCTTATAAAGACTTATCTAAAAAATACTCGATTATTTCAAAGGCCAAGATGTATTCTACTCGCAGTATTTAATTAAAGCATCTGAAATATTTCTAGGTGACCAAATTTTCAAACTAAAAACACATGATTTTGCATTACTACGTATGGCATCGCCTTAAGAGTATAATAGTCAAAGTTGTTAAGAGGGTGGGTTCTTTGTTTTATACCTTTTTAAAGGAAATACATATATTATGGGCAAATGAGGTATGCAGCGTTAACGTTGGCTAAAGGAGTTGGCATAACACCCCAAAAACAAATAACAAAAATGAACCCACATTGATTATCATGCATTTATATAACTGGTCAAGTAAATGTAATTGTGTTTAGTAATTTTTTATATTAATATTGAATTTATTAGGATGAGAAATTTTTGTATAATATAATATTATTGTATTATCTAAGAGAAATGTCACAATTCTTAAAGAGCAATTCCTTTTAAAATTTTTGCTAACTTGTATCATCTCAGTTTTAAACACAGAAACAGGTTTTTCAATTAAATAATGGCCACACGAGCATGAAGAAGCAGTTCATTTATATTTTCTTTACTCAAATAGTTCACACTGGGTGTTAGTTAATATTAGGGTAGATTTTCCTTGTACATATTTGATTGTGTTCTATTTTTAAAGTGTACTAAACAAAAGGAGTTGAGTTTTGACAAATGGAGAAAATAATTTGGCCCCATTGAGTGGGAGTAAATTTTTTTATTCTCGCAATAACAACCTCGGCAAATTTAAATTCTAAAAACACTCCAGTGAGATTCCATACAACACCGAGACGAAAATAATTGCATAGACCTAAAAAAAATAATTTAAAAACACAACAATCTTGCACAGTAAAATACACCAGAAATTATGGAACAAAATTAGATATATGTAATGCGACGATATCAAAATTGATTTTGAGCAGATAAAATGAACTTTAGAATGATAAAGACGATTTTAAAAGGGTTTGTAATATACCTTCCATAGAAAGTGATGTTTCTTTGTTTCACATTGACTGATAATCTAATTTTATGTACTGATTAGGAACTTTGTTTGTGTTAATATGAAATTCAAAAATATGCTATTATTGTTTGTGGTTATCTAACAAGTATGTATTATTTATGAAACCAAGATTAATATTATTACCATGTAAGCACAATATATCATGAATAAGTATTAACTACAAGAACATGTATTCGTGTTTCGGCCCCTGAAATTTGTCAAAAGATACCAACTGGACATAATTATACTAAATTAAGCTAATACCTACATTGTTATAAATATAAAGATTATATATTTAAATGGATAACCCTTTCTTTGAATTAGTTAAAATTAACAATGCCTGTAATTTACCAATGATTTTACAAACTCTAGAAATGATGAAGATATCTCAAAAGTGGCGAGCGATTTTACTTCTAAGCTGACAAGCGTCACAAAGTTGTGTGCGATCAAACTGTGTGTGATGAGAATGGGTTTACGTTACGCGACAAACACTAGAAAAAGCAAAGGAATAACATTTCTTTTGTAAATACGAGCAAATTGTTTATTATTGTAATAAAAACAATTATTTCGATTGTTTCCCATTAGAGAAAGCGAGATAGAGAATGTAGGATCACATAAGGACAACTTACTAGCAGTAGGTTGTGTCAAACAGCGTTCCATATACTTCTAAGTGTTAGCGAGTAAACGTGTATCTTGTCATCTCAGTCACACTCGTGATGTAGAATGTGACGCTTCAAGTACGTTAACACTGCCTTGTCTTATATCTAGTTCTTTCATACACACATATTCTTTGAATGTCTATCTTTGTCATACATGAACGATTGAATTAAGAATTTACTGGAGTGTTTCTTATTTTCCACATTTTGTGAGACTATTACAGATATACGTTTATTGTAATCTTCTATATAAATAAAAAAGTTTGTTTGTTCAAAATCTAAAATCTCTAAAAGTTCTTCACCGATTTTCTTTGAAATTTTGACACAAAGTTGCATTCGCATACGAGTGCGTTTATATATACCTATATTATATAGAGGTGACAGGAAAAAACATGTTTTTTTGTAAAAAAAAAAAAAAACAGCGCCATTGGACGTAAAAGCAACACGCGCTATTGTTTCTATATCTGGACAGACAGACTGAGCCACAGCAACGCGTGGCGGGGTACAGCCAGTTTACAATTAAAAATGTAATTGTTGTTTATTAAAGAAAGTGGCTGTTTTAAGTTAAGAGCTAGTCATGGTTCCATGCACCATTTATACAAATAGCAGGGAGTAAAATATACTAGTAATAATAAAAAATATAATAATTACCACATCTCTGCATAGTGGAGGCGTGCTTCCTTGGGGAAAGGCGTACATTGGGCAGCACATTATTATCTTCATTATTGCTCTCAGACACTATGTCCGACACGTCTTCAAACGATCCGCTGCTTCCATTGGACTTGAATCCATTCTCCAGCTTAGGCGGACAAAATCCATTCATCATCACAACAGGATTGAAGTTTTCTTCGACGATTTCGCATTCGCTCAATCTGTCGTACCCGCGGGCTTCGTCAACGTTGGTCATTTCACTAATTTGTTGTTTAAATATATTGCTGAGGATGTCCTTCTTCCTGTCGGTATCTGATCTGACGGTGTGTATGATTTTGGAGATTTCGTCAAAGCCCATATAGCGATCCATGCCAAATGTGTGGAAGCCATTTTGTTCGGAGTAATCTCTGTCTTCAATACGTGTCCCATTGAACAATGGCTGAAGGTTTCCATTCTCTTGTTTAATGTTTATGGGGATCTTTGAGATTCTTGCTTCATCAAAACCGTTGGTAGGACTCACGACATGAAAGTAATTTGTGATGTGAGTGTTTTTTACTATCTTTCCATTGTGTAGTACATTTTTGTCGGCTTTTCCGTAAACATTGTTCTTGGATCTGGTGGTTGGAGGAGAAGGAATCTTGGGAAGCTCTCCGTTGGTTGGTTGAGCAAGATCCACTCCATTGGCTAAATTTCCTATGTTTTCAAGTCTGGAATCTTTCCGCTTGGGGCTAGCATAGCAAACATCGTCTCCAGTCTTGGCCGCTCTCCCCCTTCGGCCTGATAAAAAAAATATGAATGTCAATACAAAAAAAATACAAAATGGCGGGAAGAAAGGCAATAATAAACCTCTGTCCCAAAACATGAATTTTATCTCAATATGTCAAAAACCACAATGGACAACAATAAACATGCAACGTATTATGCAATTGTGCCTCATTATTGGACGGAAAACAATGAGTAGGTAGGTGTAACCCCCCTGCCCTGTCCCTTCATCCGTAACAAGGAAACAGCCAAACAGCGTTATTTAATTAATAGAATATACGTATGAATTAAGTAAAGGCACGGTACCGATTAATCCGATCGGGTTAATCGACGAAACTTACCTCGAACCATCGTAAGGTGCGATGTAAGAATCCACCACAATACAGGCTAAAACCCCAATGAATTGACAATCGCCAACGATGTGCTGAGCCTATCAACACGAGCTGCTGATATACCGCCAAAACTTATAACGGAGCTATAAGTGGCAGGTTTTCATTGTAAACGATGTCCGGGACGTTTTGCGACTCGCATAAGCATTAAATCGAACAATAATCTACAGATTTTCTGACATAACGACTTTATAAGACACGTTGAAAGCGTTTAATAAAAGGGTACGGCGAACGTACGCTGGCTTGGTTATTTACTGTGCCGCGATTGGCCCGCGGCGTTAGCCATGACAAACCCATCCGCCAATCACATTCAAATTTCACCTGTTTATATTCTACCACCAGAGAGCGCCCCAATCGCGTAATATGATACGGCATTCAAATTTCTTTTATTATTTATATAATTTTCAAATTTCTCGCGGGTACACTAAAAATCCAACACGCGATAAATTATGTGATAAAATTCCGCTCGATAACAACTGATTATATTCTATCCAATAAGGCTCAGTCACATTGTACTGTAACGTTAATTAAAAATAATTGCTTCCACTGACTCCATTTTAATTTTACTGCAATCGCTAGTTACCTATATTTTTCCGAGATGCATTTTTTGAGGTCAACGGCCGAATGATTTTTTCCAATAACTTTCGATGATAAGTCATGCTATTTACACATAGGTAGAAATATTTGGTAAGTGTTATTTCTCTCGTTCGATATTAACACATATTTATTTCAAACTATAGGTAGGTACGTACCTAAATGAGCGTATTATTTTTGTAATTATTCCAGTTATTAAATTAAAACCGAATTAGAAAATAAAATTATACACCAAAATTTAAAAAATAGGTATTAACTAAAATTTCTAAACTGTTGGGTGTCAAATAATTTATTAAAAAGAAAACTCCTAACAAGCAAGGGCTTATTAAAAAACCTTTCATCTGTCTATCTAATTCATGTTCAGACGTTTCAATTTTTTGTTGATCAACTCTCTTTTAGAAAGCTTTTAGCTTATCGATAAAGAGTATGAACTTCTTTCAACAAAGTTAATCTTTTTTTAGTTGTATAACTAAAATTGAAAGCCCGTCTACTTTTGTTGTTCAAATATCAGTCATTATTCGAGTTTCGCACCGAATCGATATTTGTGAACGTATAGACAATTTTCAACTCGCTTGCGATTTTTTGTTCCCTGCGGGCGAAAACAAATGTTAGACGAACTTCACGGCATCTTCTTCAATGAAATAATGTCTGAAATTTAAAATGAAAATACCATCAGGTTAGATGATATAACGATGTTTCGATTTATCGATTCATAATCTATACCAAAGTCTTTCATGTCTTTGTGATCAAAAGCAAGAATCATTCAAGAATGGAAATGCCCGTGACACTGCATTAAAATAATATTATTTTTGAAATGGCTGTTGCGGGATTGACTCCGGTAGACATGCAATAAAAACAATCAAAACCATATACAAAAGGAATTAGGATTAGTAATGAAATTAAAGAAGAGTGAGGACTTAAAAATGAATCTCCTGTTGCCAAATATCTCAATGTTATTTGTAATTTTGTTTTTGTCGGGGTAGCTACTCGCGAAACTATATCCTGTTTTTAAATTTTTCTTGAAGTTTAGATAACATGTTCTTAAGAAATTCGTAAATAATTTCGATACCCTTCACTGTCTTCTAATATTCTAATGCCCATTCTCTCAAAGTAGTGTTAGATGCATCTAATTAATTTCTTCTTGGAAACCATTTTATAACTGAAATATTTTTTCTGCTTTTTCTTATATTATACTTAACATATTCTCAAGTTGGTTCTACAAAATGTCAGAAATTATAGAGACTCGTAGGCTAATGATTTCAGTTGACGCCATCTTGATTAACAATTTCAATTCGATTTAGGTTGAACCGTGTGAATCAAATCTTGTTCAATTTTTTCGTTCAATAAAAGTTGATACACTAAAACTGAAACTTCTGAACGAGGCATAACTAGTATTGTGGTTTGTTTGGCCCTAATACTTCATCTGGAAATTAAAAAAGTAAGTAACTATGATTCAGAATCAACCCAGTTCTTCCTCTGTCTTCGCTTTTGAAAGACGTTCTGTGGTATATCTATGGATATTCATTTTGACTCCTTTTGAGGAATACAATATATCTCTGGCAACATTAATATTACTGTCATTATGACACTTCGAAGTTTGAAAATTCTTCGAAACTATGCTTCAGGGCTTCGAAAGTGAGTTGTATCAAATACCCTATAATATAATACGTCCAACTCCAATGAAATAATAGCAATTTCAACAACTCTAGCCGCTAGAGGGAGCTAGTGTAGCGTGTTGACTTTGATATCCCTTTCAATGGCGGCAAACTTAATTTATTTAGGATTTGGTGGCGGTGTTTTGAGCTTTCTAATTTGTATTTTGATAAATTTTGATCTAAAAAAATGGATTCCGTGGTTTACGTTTTAGTAGTTTACGAACCAACAGCAAAGACACTCCCAAGTCGTGAAATGTTTTGTTAAATCCTAGCAAATAAATTGTTCTTGATTGCATAAAACGTGGATTAAACCACGAAAATATTATTATAAAAAATAAGGTTAATTCAGCAAAGCTGTGCTAGGTCCATGTAGCATTCTGTGTTCAAGTTGGTGTTATAATCATCATCATCATCATTTATGTTCAAAACACATTTTTGTATTTTTTTACTCACAAGAGCGCCCCTGTCTGTACAGTGTAAAGGCAGAGGAGCTATGTCGCCACCCAGTTGGGCAACCTTGTGAGGTGGGTTAAGGTAGAGACTGTAAGAAAGGATTTATTAATGCGGGACTTGAAGAAGCCCGGATTATATGAAGGATGGAAAACAGAATTTTGTATGTGTTTTGAATTATCGAATATGTCAAATATATTGATATGTAATATTAATAAATTTAAAATAATTATCACAACTTTTTAATATTAACAAATTACAAACTTACAATTATTATGTTTTTTTTTTACCTTTCTAAATCATCAAAGACAGTTAATAGCAGCTTTAATGTTTTTTTTAATGTAGAAGCAAAAAAAGCAGTATGGTTGTAGTGGGATATCTATTTTAAAAATTTATTAACGTAAAAAAAATATATAATTTCACATAAAACCATTAAAATTTATGAGATAAAACCAAAACGCACAACTGACGCCGCTAGGAGGCGCTAGTGTAGAAGGTTGCCATCAGAATGTATGGGAAACGTCAGACTTTAAGGCCTAAGCTTAGTGCTAAATCACTATTTTGATTAATCTTTATAACGAATTTGTGTACATTATGAATACAAAAAAATATGCTTTAGATAAATTGAAGATTTTCCTATCGTTTCGCTTGATTAGAATACAAATTAAGAAATAAATTACTCAATAAAAAATATAAATGTAAACTACTAAAAAAATTATTTTTTCAATAGAAATGTATGATGGCGTAAAGAAAATAACTTAAAAAAATACAGTATTATAGCTAAGATTATCTGTGTCAGTTTCACTTAATTAAATTTTTTGCTTTTTTATAAAATTATTTACAAAATAAATAAAAACCAGTTTTGTGCTTGAAATCGAATGTTTCTAGACTACGTTTGTGAAGCGATTTTAATGCCTATTACCTACAATATAAGGTATACCAAGAATATACATAGTTTTGGTTTGTAGCTTCCTATTAAAGGTATAATTTATATTATAGGGTATTTGGTGGTATACATCTATGCATTAAAGCTTCGAACTTTCGAAATTCGTCGCGCGTTCGGCAGTTCGAAATTTCTACAATTTCTACATTATTTTAAAGGTCGCACGTTTTTGTTGAAATTTTGTTGCACCAAGGAAACACTTCCTTACAAAATGATGCCGAGTCCTGTCCGTCTACTAATTTCGAGTTCTTCAAATAACCCTTCTGGCCTCTGGTACCGTGATTGATTTTCCACACTTATGCTTTGACGTGAAGTGAAAGTACTTACATGGATTTCCACACTTTTCACATTTTTTATCATTACGTATAATATCACAATTAAAAGTTAGTGGTATTAGAATTTGGCATTGCAGTATAAATTTACGAAGCTCAGATTGGAAGATGTAAATACAACAGGGGTCGACTGATAGATGGAAAGTGGGTGTTCGGCGGTTTTCAAAAAGAATCCAAAAAAATGTTTGTTAGTGCAAGATCAAAATTCAAAGAAACCTCATTGAAAGTAAATCAAATATAATATTTTTGCTCGATTGCCGGAAGGCGTGTGTGCCTACAAGATGAATGATGAATGAATGATTTACTACTGTATTTGTGAATAATTTAGAATGAACCTTACACAAAATGGTGGCATAAACATTGAATAAAAAAGGAACTTTGATGCATCTTTTACCATCTCCCACCACTGAAATTGTAATTTCTATCATCCGTGCCTTAAGTGGGGGAGTTGGGAAAACATTTAGGCTAATCTTTTTAAATGGCCTACATGACATACTATCTATAGATATACCACACACCACTCAACACAACATCCATGCAACGATGAAGTGCCAAATAAATCCAAAGCTGAATCAATTCGCCAGTATTATGGCAGTGTGTTGTATTTGGCTTTACAGCCCTCAATCAATTGTATGTATTCGTCGAGTTACATTATATTGAGTTACACAAGTCTCTACATATGTAAATATATATGTCATTAAGACAGTATTTTTAGGCCTAGTCGTAAGTCACTAGTTATAATAAAATAATAATAATATTTGGATGATTTGTATAGCGCCGTTTTTGTGTAAAATCACCTAAAGGGTGCTGAAATATAAGTCGTAGATGTAAGTCAGTATGAGCCTTAATCGTAAGTCACTAGAAATAAGGCTTAGATGTAAGTCACTAGTTATTATGAATCGTCACTAATTATTATGACGTATTTATTATTCAATATATATATGTACAGCGCCCTTGAGGTGATTTTTCACGAAAACATTGCCATATAAATTAGCCTAAATTATAAATTATTTATTATTATTATTATATGAACTTTCTTTTATTTAATTATCATTGGGATAACTTTTCTTTTAACTTTTGAAGATTATACCCATCAATGGCCACTCGGCCAACGCTGCTGACCACTCGGTTAGAGGCGTTGTCCTGGTAAGACAGAGATCCTGGGTTCGATTCCCAGCTGAGACCATTACCTTTTTATTTTTCTGTGTCTTGTTCTGTTTCATGTTTCGTTTAGATTTATTAGTATTATCTTCTTCAATGATACATGTTAATTTTCTTTGTTGATTGTGGTTACTTCGCAAGGAACTGACTGACGATGGCACAACTGCAAATGGCTGTAACTGCAAAAAGTATAACGGTTATGACTACATAAGCCACGTTGCCGTCATTTATAACGGGATATTAAGGTTGCAAGGCACTTTGTCGCCTTTGTAACAAGTTATGTGGTAACATAGTGTAGAAATAAAAGAAGGAAGGAAATGATTTCAAGATACATTATTTATTTCTACAACATTAGATAACATAAGAACTCTTTAAATCAATAGTAAATATCTCAGGGGTGTGCATCATCCGAAGTATTGAATGCACGTTTGGAAAATTTAAAATTACATTGAGAGATTGACAATAAGGTTGGTGACATTAGAATTTAACTGACCTGATAAACGTGAAAGGGCGCCAAAGCAGTGCCATCCGGCAAAGCTAAAATTTTAATGTGTAGAGCGTTGGATGACCAAGGTAATAATAGCTAACTGCGTCGTCATCGTAGCTCGTAATAATATGTCGGCCCATGAGGTGGCTCGTGTCTTCTCTGCTTCACAACGCTCTGGTATCGCAGCCTGTTGAATACTGACGCCTGGAAGTGGCCGTCCTGACCGCCCGCCCGTCTCTCGTTCTCCCGATGTTGCCCTCCTTAAAACAGCCGTAAATCAGTGATGGGAACTGATTTTTGCTATGACTCTGTAGCGGACTAGAAATAACTGCTACAAAAGAACATTTCTGTAATGACAGAACATTGCAACTTAAAGCAGAATTTTGACAATTTTTTCACTCTTATTTATTTATTAACACCCTTTTTAGGTGCTTTTACACATGAAAGCAAACATTATAAGGTTTTATAGATAATTGAACTGTCTCAGTAACAATCTTTTGTATTTGTTTAGTAATAAGTTGATGTCCACTTACTCAGTGTAATTATTTCTCTACATTAGAATTCTGGGCAATGAGGAATACATATGATAATTAGTCACAGAATTTCTGCATTGCAATAAATCCCTATTTTCGATTTCTATAATTTATTAGATAACTTAAAATAAAGAATATGTTTCACGTAATATCCTTTAAAATGTATGAAAGAATGAAAGAAAACCAACCTGTATCTTTCACCACTAGAGGCTATTGTTATAGTTGCCATCTCAATGTATGGAAAATGTCATATTATTCTATCATAACAGTGTTGATAAATAAAACATAATATCTGAATAATAATTTATTTATGGCATTGTTTTAACATATAAAATTTGCCTGTCGGCGACCATTATACAAAATATAGTCATATTAAAAAATGCATTACATAATATCTAACTCTTAATATAATATTATAACATTTCACTACATAAAAAAATATATATAAAAATATCAATCATAATATAAATATATCACTGTTTTAAGTAACTGTTTTCTAGGGATCACAGCAGTTTTACAAATATGTATTTTTAATCGGACAAAATTAAAAAGTTGTCTTATAAAAATTGTCCAAAAGAGATAAATTATTTATCAATGGCTTCTACTAATAACCGATTAACTACACTTTTAGGTAATTTTACTTTTTTTCATAAACATTTTGAAAACACTTCAGTTTAGCAGTTAAGCGAAATGGAAATAAAAAAATCTATTTTCTGACACGTAAAAGCGGTCATCTACATACTTTTTGAATAAATCACAACGTACAAGCGTGAATGTCAGGTTACGCGTTTGTTCGGCATCCCGCTGAGGGTGGTATTGCGGCTTATATGTGAGCAACATTCAGTTAACTGTCTTTTGGCGGGACGGGACGCAGGACATTTTTTTTTTCACATTGTTGTTTCATTTATCTATGGTTACAAGAAACATAGTCTCATTTCAATGTTATCTAGATATAAGATTATTGTAGTTTCCGGTGTATATGCGGCCACGTACCACTTTAACTGATAAGTACAAAACAAGAATCCATATACATATACACGTGCAACTAAAGCCCATAACTAAAGTTAGTATGTACTGAAAATATCAAATCGGTTGGTGAATTGTATGAAAAGTTCTAACATTTCTTACTTTAAGGCCCCGTAGTAAGCGTTCAAAGATGGTTTGAAAGGGAGATATGTAAATACGAATGTTAGAGGGAACGCGCTAATATTAAAAAACGATAACAATTAAGAGAAAATGGTGAAAATATTTAATAAAACACGACTCGTTTAAAATGGAGCAAAAATCTCTTGACAAATGCTTTAGTTGCATCTAAAGATACATAGTGATTTTTTTCATGCTTATAACATATTAAATAACAGAACAAAACGTGTTTTTAATAATTTTCAGAGCTTACTTTGTGATTTATTTCTATCGAGAGAATTTCAAATATTTAATGTTTCGACATAACAAATGTATAGATATTATCTTAAAAAATAATATTTATTTTTAGAGAACTTAAAAACTTAAAGAGAAACTTGTTATAAATCGGTGGACATTGGGAATGCGGGGGCTTAAACTGCTTTCCTGGAAAGTTTCATTTTTGTAGATGCATTGTTATGTGTAGGAGACATCGATATATATGTCAGCCATTGTAATATACATATTCGCCATAAACAAAATATTGAATTCACATAAACAAAGTATTGAATTCACATAAACTAAGTGATGAATTCACATAAACATAAAATGAATTCGTGGTGAGCAAATTAAAAAAAAAAATTAAGATACATTATGTGCTTTCAGCTGGTCATATAGCAATTTGAAATATTTTACAGTAAATGTATGTAAATAGTTAAGTATAACAATCAAATAAATCTTAACTAATTAAGAGTAAATCTTATATAATTATGATAATTATAAAATATACATATTTCAACAGTTTATTTATTGTATTTGTAATTTTAATTTATCTCCTCTTTCAACAATTTGTAGGACCTTGCAAAGATTGTTACGATCACAAATAATATAAAATCTCACCATATTGAAGGATATTAAAATGAAATGCGTTGTATACACCACTTTTAATCAATAATAATAAAGAGAAGAAAAAAAGTAAAATTTAAGAAGTGATAAGTTTAAGGGGCTAGACTAGGTCCAAATATCTTAACTTTAAAATAGAAAATTTGTTTGTATATCCAATTAAAAACTCTTGAATGGTAAGCTCCCAGCTGATATATTCAGAAACTGCTTGTTTATAAAAATAAATATTAATAATAAAATAACATATTAATTTGCCTGCTGCCTTAATCTTGTATAATTATTTAATACACAGTAGTAAAAGTGAGAAATGATTTTCCCAACGTCACCAAATTAGCACAGCTTTTTCTGTATGGAATTTCTAGGTAAACACAATTATTTTGAGTTCTTAATGTTATTTCTGTCACTAGCTATGGAGCTTGACTTCACAAAATAAGGCAAGTTGTCTTCATTTTTGGAAATATTTTTTACTTTATGTTGACAGTAAGGAGTTTAAAAAAACAAAAATAGAGACAATTTTTGATATGTTGTTGCAAATAATATAGAGGAAAAATCAATTTGCAATGTATCAATACTATTGTAAATCAATGTTTCTCCACATTTTAATAGTGAACTTTTACAATATGACTTTAATTAATGAAAATATGCAGTAGGTACTTATCGTTGGACCAAAACAAGACCAAGGTCCACCAACGAACGCTAGCGAACTACTAATAAATCACGCCGTTTCTGCGCATGCATCGATATAATATACTTGGTTGATGTGTCCATGGTTAATAGGCATGCATCTTCTTTTGCTTGCGGAATAGCTATAATGAAGTCAAAATTGCAATCATTATCTGATGTTAACTTTCAATTTTTTTTATAGTGTCAATATCTATCTACGTTTTTACTATTTTATAATACATATTATATAGATAAAACTAAACCTTATACATCTAAGAGTGGTGATACATGTATGAATAAAAATTGGCAATGGTAATTTGACAAAAAAAAATTGAAATTCACAGTTTGAAAGGGAATGAAAAATCGACATTTTACTGCAGCTTTAATACTTTTATATACACAGCTTTGGACTAGAAAAATAAATACTAACAACAGTGAAAACAATATGTTTATTTTGTGCCCAAATTACATTAAAATAAAATATAGTTACTATTGAATTAGTTTGTGATATTAAGCCAATGAAGATGAGGTGATGTTTACTAAAAATAATTAATTTAATTACAGAATAGTAACAGTAACAGTTCAATAGGAAGAACAAAATAATATCCATCGGCGTGGAATACTTTTTCATTGAGGTATTTTTAACAATCATTGTAATTAATTTTTTGATTATCATGCTGTGCTTCCCTCTTTAGCCGACGTTTCGGACAGCACTACAGTGTCCATCAGTGTGACATATGCCCTAATGATCAACACTGTAACGCTGTCTGAAGTGTTGGCTAAAAAGGAGGAAATACAACACAGCATAATAACCCAAAAATTAATCAAAATAATTATTTTGGGTGTGAAAATCTCAAATCATTTCTATTACTTAATAACAACTTTAGTTTTAATGATATATTTATTATGTATTATAACGAGAAAATATTAAATGGGAAAAAAAATAATTTTAACCTTCGTACGTCCAGTCCAAAAATAATTATACTTAGAAACGTTCCCATACAATTTCACTATATTGTATCTCATTAATTTTGCCGTAGAACAGTAATGAATAGTCTGATTAAGTAATTAATTTATTTATTTGAAAGATCGTTTCAAGGCAAGCCTTCAGTTAACTATAGAAATAGGCTGAATCGTAGAGTAGGGCAATTATAATAGACAATGTCATTTGAATAACACATTAGACACTTTACTGAACCTAGACAAAGTAAGTATCGAGTTTGTTGGCAAGTTTATCGCATTGTTCATGCGCACGGATAGTAGGAGTTGGAAAAGAAGTACATACTCGAATATTCAATATTTTTAATAGATTTTTTTTCAGAGCTGCCAGCAATATAGATTATCACATTGCATCAATGCATTTAGAAAATATAACTTAACTAATATAGGCTACAAATATGAAGAGCATCACAGATAGACCTGTTAATTCTAACTACATAATGCAAAGAAAAGATATATGTATAAACATTTTCTTTAGCTTAATCATTTTTTAACATTTCAAATTTAGACCTATTCCACAGACGTGGCAACATTGATAGGTTTTGCATACCTAGCTGGTTATAATGGTTACGAAATATTTCAATTAAGTACGTATGTTGTAATCTCTAACAATAAGTCCAAATTCCAAATGGCAAGACAAAGGCACATTCCAGATATATTCATTTTTAAAAGCTTCGTTTCAATGCCAAAATAATTAAACTACTTAATGCATTTATTACATATTACACAACGCCCGACATTAAAAATATTATTGCCCGTTTTTCCATTTGATGGACGAGGTAAAAAATTATTTTCGTTCCTCTTTTGGATACAAGAATATCTTAATCGTAATTTTTAATTTAAAACTTCTACATAAAGGTTAGATTTATAAAAAAATATACATGCATAAGTAAGTAAATAAAATGCATAGAAAATAAGAAACTGTCTGTTTATAAAAATAACAACGTATTAAAAAGCTGCCTTAATTTAAATCTTGTATAATTATTCAATACATACACAGTAGCAAAGGTGAGAAATGATTTTAATACATTTCACGTAAATAGAAAGCAATAAGAATCAAATATTGCAAAGTACTTTACAATAATTTATGTCACGGCCATTTTGGTAAGATTTATCAATATAAAAATAAGTTAATGAAACATAATTCAATTAGTTGCTACCGTGAATTTTATTTCTTTATTGTCTTATTTTAACATTATTTGAAACTATGGCCTCAAGTATTGAATTCTGCATTCAGTATACAATTTTCAATATCACAATGACAAATTTATTCACATTAAAATAGTTCTACGACGAATATATTTGAATGAGAACCTTTTTATAGTAACGAGGTTAAGATTAAAAATGCAAGACAATCTTATGTGACATTTCCATCTCAAACCCACACTACCAGAAAAACCGAGACATTTAATATAAAATGCATGTAATATAAAGGCTCACACACTTATCTGTGCAGGCAAGGAAGAGGGAACTAAGAAATGAACTAGGCAACTAAGTGAATAATTTTTTTACACTGGTACTCTCAATATCTACCAAAATAATCTGCCCCACAGATAAGTGTGTGATTTTGAGGGTGGTTTTTAAGCTTGTGTTATTTGTCGAACACTCAATAAATTATCATATTTTGCATTCTTTTAGGAATCTCAAAGGTAATCTACGATTTTTGTCACTAATGTTGAGGATTTTTACCAACAAAAATAGGCTAGCATTCTTTTCCCTATTTCTATAGGACATTTTTATCATAAGACGACAAAGCATTTTATATGCGCCAGTGTTCTTCTGTTTCATCTAACTGAACCAATCTGACGATGGTCGTGATAGGCTGAAACCGGTAACTGTCATAAATAATCTGTTTAGTGGTTTGGCATCGAGATAGATAGATGTTGTCTCAGACATTCAACATTCTACTGCTTCATTTGTTATCTATAGATTATTGTGGCTTCGAGATATATCGATGTTGTCCAATGACGAGGCCTTATATTGGCCATCATTCTTCTTCCTTACACTATCTAAATAGTGGTGTTGTATCGAGATAGCTCGATGTTGTTTCATGACGAGGCATTATGGAGACCATTATTATTGCCTCATCAGTTATCTATGGATTATTGTGGCTTCGAGATAGGTCGATGCAAGACTCGGTGTTCTTTTGCCAAATTCATTATGTATAGATTGTTGTGGCTTCAAGATAGCTCAATGTTGTTTCATGACGAGGCATTATTGCCTCGGGTTATCGATAGTATTGTGGCTACGAGATAGATGAATGTGGTCTCACGAGGTAGTGATGGAGGTGATGGGTGTCTGCATGTGCGACATGGCGAAGAGAACTGCGTCGTGGACTGTGGGAAAGGTTGTGAAGTGGATCTTGTCCGTCTCCAGGCGGTCAAATCGATCCATCATCTCTAGTACTGGACCTGGAATAAGATGAAGAATGTTAAAATTTAAAGGACATGTTGATAAATGAAATAAAAGAATGGAGCGCCTACAACTTCCTATAAATATTTTTGTTAAGGTCTGCATAGAGGAAAATATTTTCCCTCAGGGCCTATGTCATCTTTGAGGCTGCCAAGTCACCAAACGGAGTGATATCAGAGGTGTTGGTTATCCATCTCTTCTTCGGTCTGCTTCAGACTATATGAACAGCCCATGGCAGTATTTGCAATGGTCTCAAGAGCTACATCATGTTTAAAAAAAGGTTCTTCAATGTTTGATCTGTCTTGGCTAGTGATCCAAGATTCGGTGTCCAATTTATATTTAGACCAATGTGTGTTCTATCTAATTGCCAGTAGAAGTGCATTGTTTAGCTTTGTTGGAAAGTATTTTAAAGGACGGCTTTCAAGTGGTGCGCACTCGTAAGATAAAGGGAGCTGGCCTGGCCTTACAGACCACCTCTCTTGGAGGTCTAGATAACATCAAAAAGGCTGAAGAAAAACTAAGCGCCCAAGGAATTAAGATGATCTCCCCCCAAGGCAGATTACCCAAAATCGTTTTGTATGACGTCCCAAGAGGAGAAGCAAGCTCAGACGTGGCCCTTTTTGAGGAAATTTATACTAATAACATTTCAGATAAAGGTAGCCTCACCAAGGAAGATCACATAAGGACCATGCGACGAGTCTCGCTCTTCGGAAAGAGGGACGGGCCGTATATGAACATGATCTTAACCTGCCATCCCGAGGCCAGGAAAATTCTAATCGACAGTGGCCATTGTTTCCTTGGTTGGAATTCTTGTAGGGTTAGAGATTTCGTTGGAGCCACTAGATGCTTCAAATGCCATTTGTATGGTCATATTTCGAAGGTTTGTACACAGGAAGCCGCCATCTGCAGACATTGTGCAACAACTGGACATGATTTCGAAGTCTGCCCCAACAAAGGCAAAGCGGCTGTCTGTGCTACTTGTAGCCGTTTCAAGAAGCCGTCCAACCACACAACAGGTGACAGACAATGCCCGGCCCAGTTGGCTGCCATAAACGCTCAGGTCAGAATGACTGATTATGGCCGTTAACCCTCTCTTTACCATAGGTCAGATCAACCTCCAGAGATCTCGGGCAGCTACGCTCGAGGCGCTGAAGGTCATGTCCGACCTGAAAATCGACCTTATGCTCATCCAGGAGCAATACACCTGGCAAGGGAGAACACCAGTAAGTCATCCAGGGGCGGTGCTTGAAGTAGGCAGATCACCGGGGGCGGGTGTCCTGGTCAATACCACATTGATCAGCCCCCTCCTCCTGGTTGGCCTGTCGAACGAATACCAAACCTGTGTATCTATTAATTTTGGCCAGATAGAGATTATTTTAATCTCAGTCTACTTTAAATATAGCAACCCTGTCGGACCACACATTCTGAGCTTGACGCGCGCCCTTAACGCGCTTAAAGGCCGTAACATAGTTATTGGAGGTGACTTTAATGCTCGCTCCCCAATGTGGTTTGACGATAATAATCATAGAACGGAACGATCAGACGCCGTTGAGGATCTAATTGCTGCGCAAGGTCTATTACTATTAAATGAAAACTGTCACTTAACCACATTCGCAAACATACATGGGGAGAGCAACATAGATCTAACTCTTTGCTCTGGATCAGTTGCGACCAGGATGTCAAACTGGAAGGTCCATGATAGCGCAATTGTCTCCGATCATAGATTAATTACTTTTGCTGTGGGGGTCCAGAAGACCCATGCTCCGAAAACCTCCTGGAACTTCAAAACCACAGGGGCGAATTGGGATAACTTTGGGGAGGCTCTACGTGACACTCTAAGGGGATTTCACAACGTAGCAGCAAACGATCCGGATAATTTGGGGAATTACTTTAACGCAGCCGTTGTGTCAGCTGCTGAACGGTCTTTGGGAAGATCAAACCCAAAAACCGCTATTAGAACGCCGTGGTGGTCGAGTGAGTTGACTTTGCTGAAGGGGGACTATAAGAGGGCTTTTAGGGCACTTGGATCCCTAAAGAGGACTGGTGGCACGCAAGAGATGCTCACATCTCTTAAGACTCGTGTCAGTAGGGCCAGGAAAGCTTTCAAATTATCTATCCTCTCGGCAAAACGAACTGCATGGCACAATTGGGTAAAACAAGTGGGTAACGCCAACCCGTGGGAAATCCACAGCGCAATCGAAAAAACGGGAAAAGGTTCTGACCGGTATTTGACTAGCGTCATATCGGATAATCCCTCTGGGAACTCTGAGAGTACCGATGTGACCAGCACACTAAACACCTTGTTGGATAAATTAGTTCCATTAGACTCAGTAATCGGGGAAAACGACCACCACAAACAGATAAGAGCTCTGTCACGGCTTCAACCTAGGATCCTCGCCAGTGAGGATAGAACGCTAAAAGTAACTAAGGCTGAAATTGATGTTATAATTAAGGGTTTGGGTCCGAAGAAGGCACCAGGGCACGATCGTCTTAATGGTATAATAGCGAAGAACGTCTGGATCCATGCCAAGGAAGAGTTGTTCCAGGTTATGGAAACATGTCTGCGTAGAGGAGTTTTCCCTACGGAATGGAAGAGAGGTGTGCTCAAGATTATCCCAAAGGGAAACGACAAACTCAGGACGGACGTGAAGGTCTACCGTCCAATCACCCTTTTGCCTGTTTTCAGCAAAATTTTGGAAACACTAATAAATAACAGGTTGCAGCAATATCTTTCACCAGCATGTGAGCGACAATTTGGCTTCGTCCCTGGGAAATCTACCGAGCACGCCATTATGTATGCGCTTGAATGGGTGAAGGTCTGTCCAAAGAAGTATGTCATTGGAATCTTCTTAGATATAACTGGTGCCTTCGATCACGCGTGGTGGCCGATGTTGATCACCAAAATTAAAAATAGAGGCTGCCCACCAGACCTTTTTAAAATCAACTGCGATTACTTAAATGATCGCACAATAGAGATCGTTTATGGTGATCAGAAAATAGTGCGTAAGGTTGATAAGGGATGCCCACAAGGCTCCATATTGGCACCTAAATATTGGAATATAAATTTTGATGACTCCTCCAGGTTACCCTTTCCTGAAGGATGCACATCGGTCGACTACGCTGATGATAAGTTGTATCTGGTCTCGGGGGACAGCAGAAGGGAAGTGGAAAGAAAGGCTGAAGAAGGTTTGCGAGCAATCCTCAGTTGGGGTGAGAGGAACAAGTTGAACTTTGCCCCCCAAAAGACCGTGGGACTCTTGATGAAAGGCACCCTCAGTAGAGGAAGAAATCCTTTCATCAGAATGGGAGCCTCCACTATTCAATTTGCAGACTCTGTCAAATATCTTGGTGTAACACTAGATCGATCGTCTTCCTTTTTAACTCATGTTAAAGAGGTCTCCAGCAAGGCCCAGGCCCTCTTCTTGAAACTGAGAAGAATCTCTACAGCTGAGTGGGGGTTGCGATCCCCAGCGCTGCGACTACTTTATAGGGGTACATACGTGGCGCAAGTCTCGTATGCTGCCTCTGTGTGGGAGCACCGTTTGGGGAATTCGCTTATACTCTCGGCTCTCAAGAGGGGTCAGCGAACCCCCTTGCTGGCGCTCTCCGGTGCTTATAGAACCGTTGCTTCAGACGCTTTGCCCGTGTTGGCCGGTATTCTGCCAATCGATCTAGAAATTAGGGAGGTTTTAACGAAGAAAAAGTTGACCAGGGGACTCCCCGCTACCCATCTCGGCGTAACTCTTACGCCAGGCGGTGTCGGGACTCTTCCTGGACTGCTTAGACAAATGAGTGATTTGTCACTCAACGAGTGGCAATCTCGCTGGGATAGGTCGAATATGGGAAGATGGACTTTCTCCTTCTTCCCATCAGTTAAAATCAGAATGGAAGGAGCCCACATTAAATTGGATCATCACATGACCCAAATTTTGTCAGGACATGGTGAGTTCAGGGGGAGACTACATAGACTCTCCCTGTCCCCACATCCAAACTGCGCGTGTGGTAGTTCTGATCAAACCGCTGAGCACATTTTGTGGCACTGTGAGATTATGATGGATGCAAGAGATGAATTATTGGCCGGTTTGGAAGTAACAACGAGACCGGTTTGGAACTCCGATCTCGTCTCGAACAAAGTGAATTTCGAGTGTCTGAGGAAGTATACAAAGATCTGGGTTGAGAGATGGTCTGATCTTAGAGTCGAGTACTAGACTAAAATCGATAGCTTTAACGCCAGGTGTTGCTCCTGGACACAATGGACTACGAGACAATTGTTTTCATGTACATATTTATAACTGTTTTTCTTTTCTTTTTCTTTCTGTTTATTTACTGTATTAATTAGCATTCTACAAATTTTCTGTTCCTGATTATACTAATGTTTATTATTTGCATCTAATGTTTACTTTTTATCTCTTATTGCAGGTTATTTTGGATATTTTGTAACAGACTGATTCTGCTTATAATTTTTTTAAGATTTTCTTTTATTTTTATACACTGCTTTGTATCTTGTTCTTTCTTTTCTACTATAGAGTGACCTGCTTGCTGGTAGTAGCACTGAACTTATATTTTTCTTGTGTCAGTCCGGCGTACCCCAACTCTGGGGTGACAGAAGACCTCGTCCGTGCATATCAAACTTCAAGATCAAATCACGATGAGGGATCTGTGTCATCGTCTGCTCGCAGCGCCTCCCCTGAGGTCAGGAACTGGACTGAGGATGGGCCGAACGTGGATCGGCAACCTTCCGCCCTGCCTCCAGGTATTCCGACGCTTTCTCCTCATGGTCTTCGGGATATTCCCAACCCCAACTCACACTTCTCGTCGAGGCACAACCGGTTTCCTGGCTTAGGGGCGCGGAACCTGATTCTCGTGAAGCCAATCCAACGCCCAGCTTTCTCTCCCTAGGTCTGCCTGTTAGTGGGTATCGACACCCCCTTCACCACAGAAAGAGGCGCATACTTTACCATTTTTCTTTTTTGTTCTCTTTGTAGGTGGCTGTGTATTATTTTAATTCTTCTCTACCTATTGTTGACATTTTGTAAATGTGTTTTTATTATATTAACCAAGTAGAATAGAACTTACTAAAATTATTAAAACACAGCACTTGCATACTGCGAATAACATCGTATGCATGGACATTTTGGAGGTCTTGTTTTGAAATTTTAAATGTAGATTCGTTTTTTAAAAAATTAGCGTCCTTGCGAGAGCTCTGAAGGGGTACCATCAGTACCTAAAACAGGGCGGGGAAGTGGTGGGCCTCCTCCAAAATGTTGGAAAGTATCTAAAATTTCTTTGACTAAACATTGTTTTAGAGGAAGTGATAAAAGTAAGATATTATAGAAATACCCTTTGGAAATGGGGGAAAATGAACTTGTACATATTAAAACAAATATGTACATTTTACTAATACAGGGTTTTCCAATAAGATGTGTTATTTTGATATTCAATCGTAAAAGATTAATGGTTTCGTTGCTTGTGTGGCACGTAGCGTCATCTTGTTGAAAGTAAACGTTATCCAGATCAATACCATCCAATTCCGGCCATAAAAAATCATTAATCATCTCTCGATAGCGCAATCCATTCACCGTAACTGTTGCTCCAGCCTCAAATTTTTTTTTGCTATAATACATCTATTTTCAATTTTCGACCTAGTTGCGCCATCTCTTAGGCCAGGTAGTAGCCAATTTCAAAGATTATTGTTTTTGGTTTGACTGAGGATTGAACTTTCCTCCCCAAGGACTGGAGTTAACACCTAAGCCAAATCTTAATTGGATAGTACCGACATTTATTTAGCTTATCAACTGCAGTAAATTATTAAATATTGTGCATGAGTGCATCCAAAAGTTGATAGAATGTACTGTCATCGACATGGTAAAATGATTTTTACCGAATATCAGAACGGTGTATTGGCTATTTACTCTTTGAAACATTTTACTTGTGATATTATGACCTCAAATAACCGCAACACATTAAATCAACGAGATTGTTTATCATATAAGAAATTAATCTTAAAAGATATGAATCCGATTACATACCTGAACTGCACGAATAGCAATTATTATTAGAAGTATGTAACCATTTTGTATCTATTTTCAAGGGACTAATAATGTATCTTATCGCATTGATACAGAATACTGTTTGGTCATGGTATCGACCATTAGGCCTTGATGTAAAGAAGTGGAAGGAGATAGGTTAGGTTAGGTAAACTCACCATTAGCTCTGGCCAGCAGGAGTTGCACCCCCTGCTTGTCCAGGTCGTGGAAGATGCTCCTCAGCATGGTGACTCCGCCAGCGTCCACGTAGCAGGTGGCTGTCAGATCCAGGATTAGGTAGCGGGTGGGCTAGAAAACAAATAATAATTATTTTTTGCCTTTAATTCAGGGGTGGGGAACCTTTTTGGAGTCTGGGGTTCAGATGTTTGTAGTAGTTTGTGATTCCACAAGCTTAAATAATGATTATACGAGGAACAAGCAAATGGTTTTCCTCCGAATTTTGCAGTAAATGGTGTACAACTCGAATTTTAAACTTCACTCGGAACGAGAGACGGTTTTCTTCGAAATGCTTCAGCAAATGAATCCACAACTGGAATTGTATCGTTAAATTCTGAGCACAAAACTGGTTTTAAGAGTGAATCTGCATACGAGTCCCGAGCTTTAATTATTATTATAAGGATTAAAATCAAACACGAAAATAGAATCAGCTGACGCACGGCAATAATTTCGCATCGGCAAACGACGGGTAAATGATTCAGTAATGATGCTTTTTCCCAATATGAAATGATTATTGATAAATTAGGTGGGTATTTAAGTACTTACATACAAATCTTATGAATTCAGGGAAAATTTTGGTTTTACTGTTTTGGTCTACTGTTCACAGAACTACTTGTAATTTTGAGTTGAGTAAGATTATGCTAAGTTGGAATATTTAATGAAATGAACGGATAAGGAGGAAACGACAACTGTATTTTTACCTTATAATCAGTCTGAGAAAATTCAAACGAGGAAGAGTCCTTCGAGCTTGTTTTAAGCAGGCCGTTATCGAAGTTGAACTTTTTGGGCGAGTCAGTGGAGGACTTGAGGCCGACCTTTCGGTATAGTGTGGAGCGGAACACATTCTTACTGGCGAAGTTCAACCCACCGCAGTAGTGGAAGATCTTGATGGCGGGAATCTCCAATGCCTGGTGGATACAAGCAATGATTCATTAGTTGTATTTGCCGTGGTGTTTAATGGATATATTTGGGTTATGTGAGATATTGTCCTATAATGTTCCAGTGGATATTTTTAGGTTAAGTTAGGTTGGATGAGTTAAGGTTGGGTTAGGTTTGGTGGATGTGTTTAGGTTAGGCGAGCCGTAGCTATCAGGATGGATTGTAAAGGATTGATAAGTTTTACAGTCTGATGAAGGTTTGAGACTTCATCTTTCGTTTACTCATTCTACTCATTCTACAACTTTATAAGTTTCTTTAACATAATATGTTATAACTTCATTGTATGCAAAAGCCTACAAGGAAGGCCTACAATAAAAATAAAAACTATGAACAAATATTTACCAACTAAGTAGGTTGGTCAATTTGAACAGCCGTCAAGTAGATCGAACAAAATTTGAGCAAACACTTATGGGCCGAGAATCAACAGTTAACTGAGCAGTTAAAGTGGCAAATGTGGATGGATTCGCAAATTTTATGCTGACAGAGCTCGCCACTTGCAAAGTTTTTAGTACAAGTTTTAGTACTGGTATTACAAACAAGTAGAGCTGCTTTATACTTTATTTTATTAATAAAACTTAAAGATCGCACTTACCGCTTTGTATCTCTTCACGTCCAAATAGATATCGGTGTTGCCAACTTTGCCCAGAATGCAGGTGTACGGACACTGGGCACGGATAAACAGGGTTCCCACACTGGCGATGATACCAATCAACAAACTAGAGAAAGCAAATATACAAGTAAGTTTAATAGGAGAGAAATTTTAAACACGGACATTATTCTATACTTGCCAAAGAACAAATAATTAGCATAGTTCCCACTTTAACCTTTACAATGCTGGCCATTTCAAGACAATCTATTCATCATTTTGACACAATGTATAATCATTCATGTATTATATTTAGAAGAGGTAGGTTCTGCTTTTCTACGTCCAACTCCCAACGCTCTAACTAAAACTACTGAATCCTGTCTACGCGCACCGCTTATCGCGTTCTAATAGTGGAACAAGTTTCGATGAGATATTATTACGCAGTACCGCCTCTAATTATACCTCTATGAGTATATCCGCGCATAGGGATAGCTGCTGATAGATTACATATGCAACAGCTGCATAGATTAGGTTAAAAAAAGAAAACATAAATTATTTCAAACTAATTGAATTTGATATTCAAATGCATGGGATAAAGAAGAACACAATAAATGCGATGTGGGCATATTTCGTGATCCGAAATTCTGACCATTATTTGCTTTAATGTTAGGCAAGTGTAAAAGAGACAGAGCGAGTGCTATATGGGCTAGAACCAAAAGGTACTGCAGTGAATCTCACGCTTTTCTGACGCATTTTCATGCTTAACAGGTTTTGTTTTTCGGTCGCAAAAACTGCAAACACGATTTTTTTGCACATAAAAAGTTTTAGCTAAAACTACTTCTCGCTTTAGAAATTTAAAAAGTTCGGCGGTGAATCCATCATAAACGATAACAGGCGGTGAAATGTACCTGAAAATGTCCCTTTTTTACCAAAAACATAAAACTGATCATTTTGTCATTATTGTCTGCATCCCATTTAAGAAAACACAGAAACCAGTGTCAAAACAAAGGTACCTGAAATGAACTTTTTTTCAACAGTCATAAAAAGTACAACTTTGTTGAAGCATTTCGCGAGTTACCAGGGGCAGCTCGTGATTTTGTGTTTGCTATGATTGAAAAAATACGAAAGTATTGATGTAATAAAATAAAAAAAAATAACTGTCCAATAACTGTTGTAGCCGGAAACAAAAATTATTTTTAATTCATTTTACCTATGAAATATAAAAATATATAATGCTAAAAACTGTTTGTACAATACTAGAAAAAAACTGAACTTAAAAAAATTCGAAATTTGGATCCCTTCGATTTTTTTGCACGGTCCCTTGGAAACTTCGAGAGTTTTACTGTAAGTACCAAGTCAGCGGCTTCATTGGTTTCCATTTAAATCTATTTGTAAGGCATTTTTTAGTGTTCTTCTTTATTCTATCTTTAAATAATAAATTGCATTTACCCAATGTCAATGTTAACAAAAATGGTGACCAGGCAGGTGGAGATCCACACGGCGGCGTCTATTCTGCTCAACTTCCAGAATCTGCGGAAACAAACAGTTTAATCTGTAATTAAAATTGTTATACTGGATATAAAACACCCGTTATATTGGTGCATTAGTGCCAGGCAGACGTAAAATAATATAATTATATGACAGTTTGCACGATCGAAATTATTATTTCTGAAGTGTTGGAATAACTTTAGAATAATTTACAATAATATTTGCACCTATACAATATATTTATAAATGACAAAGAAATATAAAGAATAAAAATTATAAGGAATTACAAAATGTTATAAAAACAATTAAGGCGATGCCATACGTAGTAATGCAAAATCATGTGTTTTTGGTTTGAAAATTTGGTCGCCTAGAAATGTTTCAGATGTTTAATTAAATACTGCGAGTAGAATACATCTTGGCCTTTGAAATAATCGAGTATTTTTTAGATAAGTCTTTTTATAAGCCCAGAAAAAATAATGTAAAGGCCTATGAAAACTGCTTTAAAGTTCAAAATCTCCTACTTACGAACCCATTTTCGGTTATGATTTTATTGTATAATGTGGAAAATTAAGTTATTTATAAAATAATCGAAAAAAAATTAAATATTTATGCCTGAACATCCACAAAATAAAATAAAAGGCACTTTTTAGCCATGCTTTTTTCTTGCATAAATCAAAACAGGCGGATGGTGTTAAGCGGGAATTTAAACCTTATCGCCATCTACGTAAGGGATGTTATTGATGGCGGCTCAATTTAAAATATTACACGACGTAGTGCATCGCCTTAAAGACAATTAATACAGTTTTCGCATGAATAATAAAAACAATAAAATAAACTAAGATGATAGGATTATTATATGTATCAAATAATATGTAACACTAATTTATGTATCCAATACGTCTGTCTCGACACAGGTATATCCTAGTGAGACAGACATCGAAAAACACCTGTAAAAAAACTTATATTGATAATAAAAAAAAAATAAAATAAAACTCCATTCACCGTTGTGCCGTGGAAACTTGCAAATTCAATGAAGTTTGAAATTAGGAAATATTATGTATCGAATACTTCTGTATCTTTGTTAATAAATCATTTTTAAATTAGTATATCTTCTATTCTTATAATTAGTAGTTCTTCTCATATTTTCATCAAATTTGTCCAATCTAACTGGAATAAAATCGACTTATATTTCTGAAACGGGACTTTTTGCGTCGCGAAACTCTCCCGGGGTAATGTGACGGACTACCGAAAAAAGAGACAGTCCCATTAAAAACGGGACATATCGTCAGATTAAGTATGGTATGCCTATACCGCCATGGGGTTTTGGGGGTTCAAACCCTCCCCCTTACACAAACTAAAAATCTCATGTAATTGTACTGTATTACATCGATGTATTGTAAAATTGTAATTTTGCTCCCTGTTTCACGTCTTCGATCAACGATCCTGCATTCAGCTCCCCTTCCTCCCCTGTCATATTGTTTTCATGAAGCCCTCCTCAAAAACCAGAACCTGGTCTCGCCCGTTCTTAAATTGACCGTTATAGTATTAAAAAATTTCCAATATGTTCATCGTAGACAGGTTTCACTAGCTCATTTTTGCTAAATGGGCTGATAATTAATATGTGATCTCTTCTCACCTGACAATATCCTTAGCCTGCATAAGCATGCCCTTGAGAGCGACGACAATGATGGCGGCCAGCACAGCGCGGGGCAGGTCCTCAAAGAAGGGACCGATCCAGAGCAGCACACACAGCAGCAGGCCGCATGAGATTATGCTGGCTATCTGGGTCTTGCCGCCAGTCTGGAGGATTAAAAACACACTTCATTTTTCAACCAATGTCAAAGACTGACAAAAAGGTGGATCGATGTGGAATAGGATTTTACGGCCTTGATGGTCGAGGGGTAAGGCTCTCAACTAGCAAGCTGGAGGTCGCGGGTTCAAATTACGGTGTGTGCATTATATTTTATTTGTTATTTCACAAATTACTCTTTTAAAATAATATGTAGTATATTTGCGGAACGTTCCAGAGAGGAAGATACTCTGAGTATCACCCTGGTGTAAGACCACCATTTAGAATTGAAACGTTGCTTGAAATGGCTTTGGCCGTGTTTGATGACCAGATCTGAATAGCCAGGGACTTCCTCACCTTCCTCTTCCCACTACCTTCAGCTTCACAACATTCCCAAATTGGGGATGCCATAGACTTACTGGCTCTAGACGGTTGTGAGCAGTTGGGACTCTTGTGAGGTTTCACATTAAAAGTGATTTTTCACATTATGACTATGGTGAGGGATCGAAGCCAGTGGAGAGCATTTGTGGAGGCGGCCAAATCTCACCCCGGGATGTAGCGCCGTGTTAATGATGATGATTAAATCAATGGACCATGGTGATCCACGAAAGACATTGTTTCTATAGCATAGTGCACAAATGTGTAAAGCGCAAAGAGAAAATTCAAGTAACTCAGAAAAAATGTTTCAAACAAATCAGAGAAATGTTAATATTCAAATGAATGCTGGGGAAGCATATGATTTCCAAGCATTATAGAAATGGGGTGTCCAGCTAGTAATGTTATCGATTTGGTTTTAACCGGTAACATTCATGATATTATTTTTGTTACTAAGTACAAGTCTTGTATGTTGCAGCAGAGGTATTAATTTGCCACCAATGTAAACAGACATGGGAGAAAAAATAACTGTCCAATGGGGAAACTTTTAATTACGCCACAGGTTCCCCGGTGGTGGGATACAAATTGTGATTATTTGCGTATACAAGTGCATTCTCGTAATAACAAAGGTAGATGAATATTGCCTACCTGGTATTGAATTAAGGTCCTTGATAAACTGGCACAGAATGGTACACAGGAGAAAAATGAGCCAAATATGTTGCCAGCACCCTAAAAATAAAATAAAACATATTAACATACTGTGATATTGTCAGGTAAAATTAATATGTTGTGGCTTTTTAATTGTTAAGACTGTGATCGTTATAAGTGTCCTTGTCGGTTACCGGAAAACTCATCAAAATGACAATTTAACACACCTTTAAAAAGTGCTATAAAGTGATGAAACAAAAACTAGGTTAACCTCTAAGAGAGTATGGCCTCACCGTTGGCGTCCGAAATAAAATCTGCTCAAAGGAGTATGGACGCCCATGGTGTGTCGGTGCTTGTAGAAATCATTCTATCGAATTTATTCATAAAAAGGACATGCTAGTGACATCTCTTGACGAATTCCATAAATATGCCGAAGAAATATGTAGATTCCGTCTATTTTTAACGGATCTACAGCGTTTTGAAAATACACGTGGTAATGGCGCGTCAGTTGCGTTGATTGTAAACATTTTATTGACAGTTCGCGAGCGTAAACGACATTTTTACCGATTTTGTTAGAGGTATTTGCATTGTTTTCGTGACACAAACACTTGAATGTTTCTGTGTTGTTATTACGTGTTAAATATGCGTATTATATCGCGAAATTAACAAATAATTTTGTGCGTTTGTGACATTACTGTGAATTGTGGATTTTTTAGTTGGTTTTGTGTATTGTGGGTCCTATTTTCGTGTATTGGCGACAAGTTTCTTTTCCGTGAGATATTCTCTAACATTCTGTTTTAGTTTTGGATAATTTTGAGTGTTTTTATATATTATACTTTTCACATTGAAAGGTTGTGTGTTTTGTGGGTCCTATTTTCGTGCATTGACGACACATTTTTTTTCGTGTGATATTCTATAACAGACTTTTTTAGTGTTGGATAATTTTGTGTGTTTATATACTTTTCAAACTTTTCACATTGAATATGTCAACACCTTTGGATGAAGACGAAATTACGGCCGTATTAGCCGAAAGTGATGATGAAGACTTTTTCAATGATATCCAAGATTTACCAGTTCATTCTGATAGCTCTTCCGATGACTCAAATATTTCTGATGATGAAGAAGATGAACCACCATCTTCGAAAAAGCAAAAATTGGATAGAAAATGGGTTCAATCTGATTTTGTACCAACCTTGCATGATTTTGACAGCAGGCATTCAGGTATAAGAGGCGATATAAATTTGGATGAGAACGCAAGCGAACTCGACTTCTTTGAATTGTTCTTTACTAATACCATAGTTCAGTCAATTGTAACGGAAACAAATAAATACGCTTCAACACTGGCTCTCAACGTAAGTCTAAAATCAAAAATGAATAAATGGGTTGACACTACTGTGTCCGAAATAAAGATATTCTTGGCGACACTTTTGCTTATGGGTCTTGTTGGTAAAAACTCATTGAAGAAATATTGGTCAAATAACCCAATAATAGAAACGCCATTCTTCAGAGTGTTATTTTCACAGGATAGATTTCTACTTTTACTGCGGGCTCTGCATTTTGCCGATAACAATGTTCGGACAAATGATAGATTATATAAAATAAGGAATCTTTTGGATCCTTTGAAGAAAATCTACAAACAGACCTTTTACCCATTTCAGAACATATGTATAGATGAAAGCCTCTTATTGTGGAAGGGAAGACTTTCCTTCAAAATATATATACCGTCCAAACGACACCGTTTTGGAATAAAATTATTTGTCTGTTGTGATGTAGAAACAGGTTACGTCTTAGATATCATAGTTTACACTGGATCAGATTCAGACATCATCATGGATCCAAATATTGGAGTGTCTGGGTCAGTTGTAACAACTATGATGAAGGACTATCTTGGAAAAGGCCACAGACTCTTTGTAGACAATTGGTATACAAGCCCAAAATTGTTTGATGTTTTATTTGAAAACAAAACAAACGCTTGTGGAACTGCAAGAGCAAACCGAAAGGAAATGCCTAAGTTCGGAAATGCTAAAATGCAAAGAGGAGATGTAAAAGCATTTCATTCAAATGATCTCTTGGCAGTAAAGTGGCGTGATAAACGAGAAATCATTATGTTGACAAACATACATGAAAATAAAATGACGATCACCGATAAAATTGACTATTCTACCAGGGAAAACAAAATAAAACCAGAAGCTGTGGTAGATTATTCGAAAAACATGGGGGCTGTAGATAAGGTTGATCGAATTCTTGGTTTTGTTGACAGTTCTCGCAAGTCTTTCAAGTGGTATAAGAAAATTTTCTTTCGCCTTTTAGACATAAATGCCCTAAACGCCTTCTTTCTACATCGTCAGAGAACAAACAAAAAACTAAGTTTTAGTGAATTTCGTGAGAATCTTGTAGGTCAGTTGGTAGAAAAATATCACACCGAAAGGCCACCAGCATCTGGAGGAAGACGAGTAACAGATTGTCCTACTCGTCTAACTGAACGACATTTTATCAACCCGCTTCCACAAACAGAGACTCAGGGAAGGAAAACACGAAGGAAGTGCCATGTTTGTAGTCACACAGCCGTTCAGCCAAGGAAAAGAACAGAAACAAGATACATGTGTATTCAATGTAATGTGGCTTTGTGCTTATTTCCCTGTTTTGAGATATATCACACAAAAAAACAGTATCAGATTGTAGTTCTTCAGTGTAAAATGAAAATGTGAAAAATAGTTTTAGATGACATTTTTTAGTTTCTTTTGTGTAAAAAAGTAAGGTGTAAAAAGTTTATCCCATAAAAATTTAAAAAAAATTGAAAAAAAAAATTGTGTAAATAAAACTTTTTTTTTAGTGTAAATAAAACAAGTTCTATAGTGAAAACAACATTCGGATGAGGAAATATGGAAGTACAAAATAAAACTGAAATAAAAATTGGTAAGTAAATTTATGTTCTAGGTTGTACATTTTACGTGAACCGATGGTTGACAAAACATGAATCACATATTTTTTGTTATCGGATTAATTCGGTTATTTTGATATTTCTATATGTATTTCTTTAGCAAAGTTTGATTTTTATAACACATGCTATGAATATAATTTATAAAAAAATCAAATTTTGAAGGTAAAAAAAACTCACTCTACTGAACACTTTTTGCTCTCAGAAACTCACTCCCTTAGAGGTTAAATAGTTACATCACTTTATAGCACTTTTAGGTGTGTTGAATTGTCATTTTGAAAAGTTATGATGGAAATGTCCTTGTCATAACCGTTTCCACGTAAGAATGCAATCGGCTTAGTCTGAGTGAGGAAAATTATAATTTCTGTAATACAATCTTTCTTTAGGTGTACATATTAGTATTTTGACAGCCTCAGTGGTCAAAGGGTAAGGCTCTCGACTAGCAAGCTGGAGATTGCGGGTTCAAATCCTGGAGTGTGCAAGTAAATTTTATTTAATAAATTTATGTTATTTCACAAATTACTCATTTAAAATAATATGTAGTATATTTACGACACGTTCTAGAGTGGAAGATACTCTCAGTATCGCCCTGGTGTGAGACGACCATTCAGAATTGAAACGTTGCTTGAAATGGTTTTGGCCGTGTTTGGTAACCAGATCTGAATAGCCAGGTACTTCATATTCATCTTTCCTATCTCCTTCCTCTTCCCTCTACCTTCAGCCTCACAAAATACCCCAATTGGGGATGCCATAGTCTCACTGGCTTCAGACGGTTAGGAGCAGTTGGAACTCTTGTGCGATTACACAATAAAAAATAAATTTGTGCTTGTCATATGCTGATTGGGCAGTGGCTCAGATTGCACATTCACTATTCTGTACACATGTTGTTACTCACACTAGCTAATTGCATCTCTGTCGAAAGAGTTCTAAACTGTTGAATTCGTAAATCAACAATTTAAGCCCGTAATTTGAATTCTATCAACTCACCATGGCCAGCAGTTCCTGGTTAGGTTCCACCTCGTACTTCCCCTTTGCGGAGAACATGAGCGCCATGGACATAGTGATGGTGTAGGACACCATGGTGATGGTAAAACTATCGATGGCCACGTCTGATAAGAGTTCCAGGCGAGGAATCGATGGTACAGGAAGACTGGAAGTTATTAAAAGGATATGAGATACAGGGAAACTCTCTTAAAAGGATTTTTGGGAATGGGAAATAACTTCTATAGAGGGAATATTGCATAAGTTGGGACCTTATATGTAGATTTTATTTAACATAATGTATGTACATAATTTTCATGTTCGTTCTTCAAGAGGATGACTGTAGAACGACATTTATTTATTTATTCATTTTCAGGAAATCGGCAGTTTACATTTAATCAGTTTGTATATAAGTATTATATAGTAAAATAAAACCAATTATGGATTTCCTCCTTGTGACTTTACCTCTACTGAGACAGCATAATATGGAATAAGTAAATTAAATTTGTTAGAAAGGAATATGAATTAAAAAATTTATACAAAACAAAAGATTACATAAAACAAAAAATTTACAAAACAATACATTTATAGCCATGGAGAGAGGTTGTAGATATAAATCAAATCATAATAGAGATATAAACAATAGAGACATAAACATTATTCACAAACCATCAGAGAAATATTCTTTTATGGACCTTTTGTATTTGGTAAGTTTGCAACTGAAAATATCAACCTTGGATAATAAGCTATTGTAATTATTGCATAGTCTGTTCAGGCAAGAATTCTGCTTGGAGTTCGTTTTGCTTTGATCAACCCTGAACAGGACACAAGAGCGTGCTGAACGCGCAGGTACATTGAATGGAATCTTGTTTAGAAACTCTGGGAGACATGATCTTACTGTGAAAAATTTAATATTGATAAATTGATTTAGGTACAATCATTTATTAAACTGAAGAAGTCGATAACTGATGGAAAATAATACAATATATATAGATAATGTGTCAGTAAGTTAATGAAAATCAATCTTGTACCAGTGAATGTAAAAACGTTGTTCTTACCCGGTAGGAATTTCGCCGACCAGTTTGACTCCGTACAGTCCGTGCAGGTCCCCAAACTTGTTGATGAGAGTTCCTGTTATGACGGCTATCAGCTCAATGGGGATGGGAATCTTACTTCTTTTGCTGACCCACGGCTAGAAACATTTTACAATTAATTAAGAAGAAGAGAAAGCAATCACTTTGGGTTTGACATCACGTAAGTGTTACGAACCTTCAAACTTTTATGCTAATATTTCGTAATAATTCTCAGTCTCATTTGCGTGAATGGCTTTTAAAACAGATTAAGTTGTTGTAGATACAGAGTGGTAGACAGTAGATAATCTCAGTATCGCCCCGGTGAAAGACAGCCATTCAGAATCGAAACAGCTTTAAATGACTAGATTAAAATCGCCAGGTACTTTTCAACCATCCTCTTCCACAATTCCTTCCCCTCCCCATTCCCTTCAGCCTCAAAACATACTTAAGTACCCCAATAATTGGGTATGGCATAATCCCACTGCCTCCAACCCTGACAGTTGAAAGAAGTTGGGATAGTATTACTGCCAATAATATTGTCAGTAATTCTGGACTTTCTAAAGTGATGTGAAGTTGTCAAAGATGGGCTTTAAAAAACTAAAAAAGACATAAGGTACTAAAAATGAGTAGGAAAGGCCAACACGAAAGGTTGTATAACGGTTCAGGCTACATAATGTAAAAAGAACTAAAAGAATCCTCGTTCTATACCAAATAACCTAGCCCAAAATCTAGACTGTTCACAATTAGGTACGTATACAACGAAAATTAAGATTTATAAGAATTTGTATTGTTAATTCAACTCACCTTAAGCAGTTCATTGTTCAAAGACATGATAACTATCCCAACAAAAGATGTGATGAAAGCTGCCCAGTTTAGTCCCGGGAGATTTCTTGCCACCTCAATCACAGTCTGAAAAACAAAAAAAGCTTTATTAGGTTCAAAAGATAATAATTGCTTTGGGTACATGATGTGTACTGCTGGGTTTGTACATGAAAAATATTATAGTATATATCAACCGAAAATAAAAGACCATTGACCAATGAAGTCATAAATGAAATGCGGTGCGGAAGGCGAGTGGCAAGCCACCAATGAACGCTAGTGAACTACTAATAAATGACGCCCTTTCTGTGAATGGCACCATTTTTTGCTTCCGGTTTAGTGGGTATACTTTACATTACTGGGTTTGTGTTTGATATATGCTGGGAATGACCTGCGAATGTGCTGGATATGTACTGGGTGCGCACTGGGATTCATCTGGATTTGTACTGGGTATGTAATGGGTATGTTCTGGGTATGCACTGAGAATGACCTGGGTTTGTACCATGTGTGTACTGGGTATATACTGGGTGTGTAATGGAAATTACTTGATTAATTACTAATTGATGTTCATCAGGACTCACCAGTGGCACCTTGAAGTTCCCCTTGTACCGGAAGACAGAGATGCCGAACAGGTCCTTGAGCTGCGATACTAGCACGTGTACTGTGGCTCCCGTGATGAACCCGGAGACCAGAGCCTCGGACAGCAGAGTCGCCACCACACCCAGACGGAATATCCACATGATCGTCTGTAAATTAATTTAGTGTTTTAGATACTGACGTAAACAATTAAAATGCACATAAATATTTAAAAATAGTGTAAATAACAATTAACGATCTGAAGATTACCATAAAGAGTAAATATACCTATATTGAAGTTTTATGTTTACCTGATATATGCCAACTAGGAAACACACAGCAGTTGCGACTTCTATGGGAGTTATGTGAGGTCCTATAAAATCTGTAAAACAAAACATCAGATCAGGATATAAAACTTTATCAGGGCAATATTATGTTCAGTTTGTCCAGTAATTGTAATCAAGTGGAACTACATTTTTTCATTACTGTGGCTATTACGAGTTACACCGATTATAGAACAAATTATAGAAGATTCAAATGTGAGGTTATGTTTGACTCCCAAACAGACACAAGAAATGCAATGTATGCGTGTTTTGTCATCGGACCTTATTTCCAATACAAAATTGTGTTTCAAGTTTCAGTGACAATGAAACATTATGCAATTCATATGGGATGGGGATGTACAATCTCAGATAAGTGTAAGAGAGAAAAATGGCATGACTTGATTGCTAAAATTGCGCGTTTTTATTATTTTGATTTAGTAATTTATGATTTCTTTGATATACATATGTTCATTACACAAATACAAAAAGGACTTTTCCACGGAATTGTGACAAAAAAAAAGTTTTTTTACATATATTTTTAAATGTCTTTTAACGTAAAATTTTTTTATTGAATAACAATTAAACCTTCCTTCCCAGAGACCGGAGTCAACCGCGCTACCAACGTTGCCAGATGCCAATCAGGTAGGACCGATATTTATTTCATATATTAACTGCTGTAATTTCATCAGATTTCAGAGATTAATGATAAAAAAACAAAAGTAGATAGAATGCATTGTCATCGACAACTAGTCTATCTGCCGAGTTTCAGCTCGATAGGATTATCGGGAAGTGGGTTAATTTCCGCTTCCAAGATTTTTCAAGACTTTTCCATTTAAATGATTGACAAACAAACCCGCCCCGGGAACCATTTATTGGATAATTGTTGAGAAGTAAGAGCTTCATAGATGCATGCACAGAGGGCAGGGCATAGAGCTTGCGTGGAAGTCTGCAAGATGGAGCCAGTGGCCAGTAGTCGCCAGGGCCAGTGCGAAGGCTCCCAGAGAAACTTACTGTTTCAGATTCTAATTAGCCAGCTTCTAGTTAGGTCGACTATCGAGTCACCATTATAATACGCATAGTATTAATAAATCCCTGATTAATCTAATAGACCCAATTATTTATAAACTCCTTCCAAGACGAGTTGGAGACCTGTTTTTACGAACATAACAATAATCAACACTTTTGCCACGGGCCATAAGTTACACAAAGTGGTTCATTACGTTTGGTGACTTAGTGGGAATGCCTGGGTGTGAAGTTTGTCCAGGTCTTGGCTATGGATGCATCTGCCTGTTGATGTACGCTGTTCTGATGGGGAAAGCCCGGTCGAGGGAGATCCTTTGACCTCTCTATTCGGATTCTCTCGACCCATCGCCTTGCACCGCAGTGGGAGGGATAGATTCATACGTCATGGTTTATCAGTTCCGGACGCACTGACCCCCAGATTCCTATCAACCCCTCATTCCTTTTTCCTTCCAAGACTATCCTCTCATTCCTTTTCTTAAAAAGTTAAAAAGACACTCCACCCAGATGACATAGGCCCCGAGGGAAACTTGGGCCTCCTGCGTGGAGTTAATGTAAAACAAAACAAATAATTAAAATAGATTCATATATACCTAAAGAATCAGATATGGTGGCATTATGGTGTTCGTGTAAAGGTGTCCCACTCGAATCCACTGTGGCAAAAGTCTCAACGGCCTTCCCAGTCATGAGGCACGCCACGGCAAATGTGCCCATGGAAACGTGGCGTGATGTTCCCAAGAAGAAGTATGCCAGTACGGGGAAGAAGGCCATGTACAGACCCACCACAGGGGGCACTCCAGACAACATGGCGTACGCCATTCCTGAAAACAAAAATGAATTATTAAGATTAGAAAATAATATATAGTTAGTTGGAATGTACCTGACTACTTAGATCACTAAAGATAGATATTTCAGTAGTTTTAAGCAATGCCAAACAACATTTGGATTCCAAATAGGGGTCTGTCACTAATGCCATATTGAGGATATCTTCATATACACCATGTTGCCATTTGAAAGAATTGCAAATTGCCCATGCATGATCATTTCAATTATTTGCGAAATAATCCAATATAAAATGAATGCATTTTGCTGGGTTTTCTCTTCAAAGGAATTTATAAATTTGAATTATACACCATACAGAAGGCTCCGTTGTAAGTGTTCAAAGAGAAGTAGAAGATTAATAAAGATGTTTTGAAAGGGAGATTTATAAATACGAATGATAGAGGAAGTGCGCTAATATTAAAAACGATTATAATTAACAGGCGTAACTCACATATTTTTGTGCAAATAACTTGGTTTAAGTGATATTAGATATATTATAATATATATTATGTATTATCAAAAGCATTGAATAGATAATACATCTACAAAATTTAGTGCCTTCCTTGAAGATTTGCATGGAAACAAAGGTCGCTGCTGACTTTACTTTTTAACTTTTTGGTTCCAGCCCATTTAGCATGCGCTCTGCCTTTTTTGCACTCGCCTGGTATTGTATATTACCATCCCATTTGAATTTCACAGTGTTTCATTATCATTGAAACTGTTTTATATTGGAAATTTAATGCCCGATTGGTCAGACTTTTAGATTATGACACATGCTCACATCACATTTCTTATGTTCTTCTTTATTCTATCGTCAAAATACCTTTAACCCTTAGAAGCCAGGTAATATTTACAAATATCTCAAAGCTAAATATAATATATTGAAAATTATATATGAAATAAATAACAGGCATCTACTGAAGAATTTTCATGGACAGTATTGAAATGAGTTCAAAACTTGTAAATCCTAGCTCTATACACTGCACATTGCAGTGCACCTTAAGGAAGTCATGATTTCACTGAACTGCACCTGAAGGGAGTCAAGATATCACTGAACTGCTATTGTAGTTGGTCGGATCCTTAGGGTTAATTCAAACATATTTCTAAACAATATCTTTCCAATATAATTCATTCTGGAATAAACTCTTATTATTATATGTAAATTCATACAAGAATGTTTATAAAAAGATGGAACAACAATTATTCCAAAGTATTTCTGGAGGAATTTTTATTTATGGACTAATATGAATTCAACAATTATAATAAACACATTCCCCGCACACAAACATAATTTTTAATGACAAATTAATCAAATATACTTTTTAAATCAGTTTTATTCAAACTCTTGGTTGATGACCCTAGATTTTCTTTGTTCAAATATTATATACCCATATGTATTCAAAGCAGTTGGCCCAACAACCACATATTTGTTTAACAATCACATGAGATACGTATGTATCTCGTGACTCGCAAAAGAGCAGACATTATCAAACTAAATTTATCTAGTATTCAAGTTTAATGACCATTTGAGATGACAATAAAAACCTTAGTTTTAATTATTGTTGACAGAGATTTAATAATCCTTCATTATTGGCATAATACTCTGATAAGAATATTTGTATCATATATGTGTCAATTGCCAGATCAGATATTTATTTATTTATGCATGAAAGCGAAAGATGTATTGATAGCAGGCTTGCAAATAATATAAATAATATTGGACTGATAGCTTGCAAAAGAACTGGACTGGTGATAACGAATGCTTAGCAATACGGAGGCCAATCAGTCATGTAAAGTATTGTGTCAATAGTGATTGATAATAGAGCAATATCTGTCATTCGTATAACCCATGGCCCAAATTAAAATGTTGATGACTTCAGATTAATATTGGTAACCTTAACACTAACTGGATCCGAACTGCTAGCCGAACGTCCTACCTATCGACCACCTCTAACCACAAGGTATCCCTAATCTTTTCTCTCTTCGATTTCTGTTCTTCCCATTCTTTAAATAGCACAAAGTTTTTTCCACAACAGAAGAAGAGGAAACTTTTGACTTAGTGCAAAAACGGGCAATACATTCGATAGACCCCCTATCTTAACCTGCTAGAGGGGCGTGCGGCATTCTCAGTATTTTGCAGTTTGCAAGGGGAAGCAATTGACAAGATGTATAGGGAGCTTAATCTAATCCTAGTTCATTGTTTTACAAAAATTATTATTATCTGGTATCTAAAAAAATCCCAAAAATTATATTTTTGTTACATTTTTATTCTCTCTCTCTCTGGTTTCAATCCTGGGATTGGTTTGCAGCAATTTCATCTAATCTCCTCTTCCATTCTTCCCTGTCTTGTGCGGCTCTTTTGACTTCTGCATATGATGAGCAGCGCACGTCCACCAGCAGGTCCTCCAGGTACTCTCGGCGTGGGCGTCCCCTAGAGTTGGTCCCCTCGGTCATACCCTCCATTATGACATGCAAGAGGCCTTCTTGTCGTATAACATGGCCGATCCATCTTGCACGCCTTTCGGACAAGGTCCTGGGGCTCTATTCCTGAATCGAGGGCACTCGTAATCGCCGTCGAAAGTACGTAAGTTGGTCGTCGTTGCTATTCCCGAAATTGGTCGAAGGTACATACTTTGACGCCAAACGTCAAAAGTCATTCCACACAACATCTACTGGGTGCAACCAGTAGAAACAGGGCAGCGAGTGGTAGGTTGTTGGCGTTTCTATGGAATTGGCTGTCAAAATCTAGTCTAGCTGTCAATTTTTGTTTTACCGCGCGGATTCCGCAAATGTAAAAGTGGGTGAAAATTTCCCACTTACTAAGTCTTTATCGGAGCTTACAAGCTTAATTAAGAGTTGCTTTTGGCAATTTGTAATATGACCCGCAGCCATTTCTGTTTTGAATAACGAATAACTGTTGTCTGTTTGACAGTCACACCATAGAAATCCCAAAAACATCAGGAACATAGACAATATTCACAGGGGTGCCAATATAATCATCTCTTCGACCAACTTCGACCGTTCGACGCTCAAGAATACGTAAAATTGAAACATTCGAAAAAGTTAGTCGCGACGACTAGTAGTTTTTCACTCGAAGACAGCGCATACGAAAACGATTGATCGTTTAACTCCAGAATAGCAGGCCTGAGCAGGTGCCTTCCTCCTTCGATTCTTTGGAGGACCTCCTCATTTGTAATATGGTCTCTCCAGGAAATTCCTAACAGTCTTCTATAGGACCACATCTCAAAAGCCTCTAGTCTATAAGTCTCTTTTATAAGTGAAGAAGACATACTACGTTACTTTCATGAACTGCCTGAATGTGTCAAGCACGTTTGCAAAAATCATTCTGTTCGGGTGCCAAACCTGCATTGTCACAGCGAATTCTGTTGAAGATGAGGATGAAGAATGAACGGAGAAAAACTATAAATGTATACTTATACTTTTCAAATAAAGTACTTATTTAATTTTTACTCAATTTAAATTTGTTTTCAATAATGCTGTTAGAGTATCCAATGTATTTCTATTCTTCATTGTTTTTTTTCATTACAGAAATTGCATTTTACATTTCATGGTTTTATGACAGTAAATTGTATTTTATGATTATCAAAATAAATGTGAATTATACAAAACATTTTATCCGTATTAATCATTAGTTTTCCACATATGACAACATTTTGATGAAAATATCGGATATATATACCCGGTCGTGTGATTCGCCAAGGCGCGCTGGCCGGTAGGTTAACAGATGGATTCTTTGGAAAACAAAGACATCAGGTGGAAATGCTGTGTTTGTTATTTTCTGTATTTCAATGAAAGGTTCTTCTGTGAACCAGTGTCATTGATCCCTTTGGAGGACAGCAGCTAATATAAAAAAATATATACATTTGACATGTATACCAGTGGCGTAGCTATAGCATTCACATAGGGGGGATTCGATCCTGAGGGGGAAAGGGAGAAGGGGAGGAGGGTTAGAAAATTTATTTGTAGACCTCCTAAATCCCCCCTAATATATGTCCTAATCTTAGTTTATGAATCTTTGACGATAGAAGAAAGTTGATCACAAGTTTGAGAGGAATTTGTTTACTGAACTTTCAGATAGTTGGATGTTATCAAGGTCAATCAGTTCATTGAACAACCAACCATAATATTTTTTCAATATTGACATTGACTGGAACAATCTGTTTACAGTACACATTCCAAAGACGTTACTGATTGTCACCAATCCCTTGTAAATGCTACATAATTTGTCTACTGGCAGTGCTTTCAAACTGTCTCCTTTCTATTCTAGAATTTGTTATACAGCTATATTTTGTAGTTCAGTTATATGTTTGTTATACAGTATGTAAATACAGCTCAAGAGTCTTAACTACCCAGAGCCAGTGATACTTCGGCATCCCTAATTGGAACATGTTTTGAAGCTGAAGGTACAGGGTTTTCCAATAAGAGGTGTTATTTTGAATAGCCCGCTATTTCGGTAGATGTTACTTTTCAAGCTGTCATTTTTTGACATTTGACAAGTAGAAACTATGTCATTAATCAACAACGCATTGAAATGATTAAAATTCACTTGAGTGAATCAAATGCAAATCATCTTGAGTGATGAGGCCCATTTCCACCTCGGTAGCTTCGTCAACAAGCAAAATTGTCGCATCTGGGGCTCGGAAAACCCAAGTTATTGTTGAAAAGCCTCTTTATCCTAAACGTGTGACTGTTTGGTGCGGATCATGCGGCTTATGGTCCGGCGGAGTCATTGGACCTTACTTTTTCGAAAATGAGGCTGGAGCAACAGTTACGGTGAATGGATTGCGCTATCGAGAGATGATTAATGATTTTCTATGGCCGGAATTTGATGGTATTGATTTGGACAACGTTTACTTTCAACAAGACGGTACTACGTGCCACACAAGCAACGAAACCATTGATCTTTTACGATTGAATATCAAAATAACACCTCTTATTGGAAAACCCTGTTTAGGGAGGGCAATGAGATGAGGAGAGGAAGTCAGGAAGTACCTGGTTATTCAGATCTGTCCACCAAACACGGCACACCATGATTGGTGGTATAACTTGTCGTGTTATAAGTGTCGATAACTTGTCATCGTTTCCGAGCATGACTGTAGATCGCAACGAACAAACAACAGTCAGCTACGATTAAGTATTCTTAATTTACTCAACTTGAACTGTTAAAGTTGAACTGAAAGCTTTGATTATATAAATGTCTAGATTGAGCGTTCGAGCGACGAAACGCCAAAAAAAATATCAGCCAACTGTTGGCTGATAAGCTCGTTCAGTCCGCTCAGTTGCGAAACTATCGCTGTGCGGTAAACACGTGTTGTGTGACATTTGAAAATGACGATTTGCGCTATAACAGTGTGCAGAAATTACAAAGGACGATTGAAAATAACTAAAAATGTTACCTATCATAGGTAAGTTACCTTTTCAAAGCCATATAATAACCATTTAGTTAAAGAAACAATTCAGTTTTAATAGTGTAATTTAGTCTTACCATCGTCTTGACAACGCCATATTTTGACGCATTGTTTACAGGGTTGCCTGTTCTTCAAATTAAAATACCCACATAAGGTAAAAATTGCAAGGCGCAAATGACGCCGTTCTATTTATAAAGAACATTAACCTTAAATTCAGTAAATTTAAATGATTCATCTCTTTAAGAAATATAAGAATCTAGTAAATAAAAAAAATTCCCATGAGTGCGTTGTTAATTTTAAAATAGGTTTTAATAATTACCCAAAGTACACTATATATAATAATATTATAAATGTGAAAGTTTGTCTTTGTGTTTAAGTGTTTGTAAATTCTTCGCGTTGACACTATATTTAAAAAAGTTATTATATATATTATATATAGAAATTTGTTTATCTATTAAAATTACAAAAAAATGTGACAGGTTTGTTTGGTGAAGTATCAAGTAAACTTTTAATTTTATTCATGCATATTTTACAGAATACCTAATGATCCTATATTAAGAAGTAAGTGGATAGAAATAATAAGAAAAATCCGCGGAGAGGATGTCTGGCAACCAGCTAAAACATCTGTTATTTGCTCTGATCAGAGCCATTTGGCAGCGTCTAGGAATGTATCTTTCTTATTTTCCGTATTTCTTGTTTATTTGTTAAAAATAATCAAATAAAAATAAATCTCTTT